>NC_056726.1:1216217696-1216507696 GCF_019279795.1 Protopterus annectens
TTTCTACTCTGAGAAGGGAGATAATCTTGAAGTGACAGAAACAAAAAATGGAACCTACCAGTTACCAAACTTTTTGATAAACACAAACAACAAACTTGGAAAACCAAAAAGGGAACCGGAGCAGCCAGCTTCCGCAAAAAAGACCAATGTAGCCACAGGACAGCAGGAATCTTTTATTGTGTTAAACACTTTTCGTCTGCTTAAAAAGCAGACTTCTTCAGACATAATAAAAAATGCACCAACAATCTTTATGTATTCAAAAAACGTCACTAATTCATAATTAACCAATCAGTTAATTAACACATTGAACAATTCCACAATTAAAATTAAAGGAAGCTTACTTCAATAGGTTTACTATAGCTTAACCCCACTAAGCTTTTACTCCATCGTATTAGAAACCGAAGCCAGTACTGTCAGTTGATTATTATTGCCAGCTATTAAGTAGTTGAAATGATTAAATACCAAATCTTACACCAAATTATGCCATCTTGATTAATAAAAAACTTTAAATATATATATAAAAAAATGATGAATTATTAAAGTATAAATATAAATGTAAATAAATAAAATGCATATATATGTATACACACGTATACATACACATATATAAATGCCCCATATAATGTCTATGTTTAATTGGTGCCTGAGAGGCATCAATACATAAAATAAAATATGCAAAATAGATAGAATAAAATGTAAAGTGTCACCAATTACATTCATACAAACAAAAAAACAATGGTACGATTATGTACATATGTACACCTTAAAAATTAATATGTGAAGTATACAATAAACCAAAAAGAATATGTATAACTTCACCGATTAAACTTGTCACTTCAAAATATAAGTTAAACATATTAACTGTATTTATTAATAGTGCCCTACCTTATAAGGCTCCTTAGTTTTAATATACAACTAATAGAACAACTGTCATTCAATCCTGGGTATGAGTAAGCATTTAATCTGATCTGCCATTTAAGTTCTAATTCTTCGAGTAGTAACTGTGAAGGAGCACCTCTCTTATTTTCTAGTACCTGATCAATAACTCTAAATTTAAAAAAATGATCACTAAAAGTAGTAATGTGTTTAGCTAGTGCGTTTTCCTGTTTTTTCTTCTTTATTGCATATTGATGTTCATATACGTGTTCGCGTAGCTTACGCTCAGTCATACCCACATAGAACCCTGGGCATTTCTGACATTGAGCTAAGTATACAACCATGCAGGTATTACAATTAGCCCTACATCGCATTTCAAAACACATATTATTTATAGAGAATCTATTAGACTCATGAATGTACTTACAATAATAACAGTTTTGGCATTTGTACATGCCAGGAGTTCGTGTGGAATTACTAATTGAGCATTCGAGTAGTGTTTTCATATTCTTACCTCTCCTAAAAGTTATTTCTGGTCGGCAACCTACCTTACTATACACTGTAGAATTATTTTTGAATATCTCCCAATTTTTCTTGATGATATCAATAAGGAAATAACTATTAACATGGTAAGTTAAAATCAATCTAGGATTAGTACTCAATGTAGAACCTTGACTGATTGATCGTAAGTCAGAGGCTGAGCTGCTATTAATCTCTCCGTAGGCCACTATCTTCAGTATAGGTTGGTAAAAACCTCTAAGTCTTTTGCTACTCACTTCTTTGACCAAATTATCTAGTAGTTGGGGAGGATAACATCTGTGTAAAAACATATTGGTTAATAGTTCACACTTGCTATGGAAATCAACGTCTAAGCTGACAATTCGGGCTGCTCTTACAAGTTGTCCCTTAACTACCGATCTTTTCTTTTAGATCGGGTGACAACTGCTATAATGTAAGAAAGAATTAGAGTGTGTGGCTTTCCTATGTATACTCACCACATATGCTTTTAAATCATAGTTCTTAACCAACCAAATGTCTAAATAGGCAATAGCAGTACTACTAAAGGACAAGGTGAAAATTAGAAAGTCTGTAGAGGTGTTAAAGGAGTCCAAAATCATCGTGCTTTCTGGTTCTTCACCTTCAAGCAATATGAAGATGTCGTCCAAATAACGGGTGTAGTACTTTATCTTTTCCATCAAGGTACCGTTGTTGAAGACATGCTCTCTTTTCCAGTGGGCCATAACCATATTAGCTACACTAGCTCCACAGGGCGAGCCCATGGCCACCCCGACTTTTTGGAGATAGAAATTATCACCTAACATAAAATAGTTATTATATAATATTAATTCCAGCAATTCTATGACCAATGAGATTTCAGTTACAGTCGCGTTATACCTCTTCAAAGATATCCCCACCCAGTCAATAGCTAAATTTAAGGGGATACAGGTGTATAGGTCTTTAACGTCGACCGTTAGGAAGTTGCATTTGGTATCAAAATTCAACTCACCTATTTTAGCCAAAAATGACCACGAATCCTTGCATATTTGGTCCTCTTGTTCTAAATATTTTTGTAAAATAGAGTCTACTAACTTTGCACATGTATAGGTAGGCGATCCACGTCCATCCACTAAGGGACACATAGGTGGATTTTCCAGTCCCTTATGTATTTTGGGGATCCCAAATATACATGGGTACTTTGGATATACTGTAGTTAGATAGTTGTATTGATCTTGTTGGAGTCGGCCTTCAATATACATGTCATCAAGACTGTTTTTTATAATAGAATAGGCCTTCTTCATCTCCGATCTTGAACTTAACTCATAGTAATTGCTGTCTAACAACCTTAACATTCGATCAAAATAATCTACTTTATCAAAAACCACAACACCACCCCCCCTTATCAGGTTTACAAATACGTAAATTGTGAGACTTGACAAAATCAATTAATTCCAGTTCTTGATTGGAAGTATTAACCTGATCAGTATAATGTAAAGGTGTACATCTCTGTCTTAAGTCCAATTCACGCATATTCTCAAAACACTGAATTGTGGGATGTAGTGGGGGATTAAACGTACTAGGTACCCTAAGTGTGTTATTATTAAGATTATTAGAATTGCTTCCTAACATCAAGTTGAAAATGAGTTTACGAGTATATAATTTAATGTCCAATATAGTACCTACTAAATCAAATTTGTGATGAGGTACATAAGTATACCCTTTAGACAAAAAATCAGCTAACTTGCTAGATATTGGTACTGCAGAGAAGTTATAAATATTGAAATCCCCAGTGCTGTTCGTTGTTATTACCGGTTTTACAGATACAGAAGAACAATCTAAACCAGTAACCCCACTGCTGTTTGCAATGTCAAGATTAGAGTCATTAATAACATCACTGCTATTAAAGTAATAATTCATGTGCATAAACTCGGTGTCCGTCGTATCACCATTAACAAAGTCAACATTACATTCATTATAACCTGTAGGAGAAATATTAGCAATGCTGACAGAAGCTTCAATCAGGGTCTGCGTTGTTTGAATCTTGGAAAATTCCCCTGGTTCTGGTAAGATTTGTTCCGTTGTTTGGGAATCGCTCCCAAACGATTGGCATCCTGAAAAACCTGTTGGTAACCTGTAGTAGTAGATTGGCCTCCATTAGCATACTGGGCTCTACGGTTCTGCAGTCTCTCACTTCTTCTAATTACTGGTCCGGGTTGTGACTTGACATCAGTCAAGTCCAACTCAGTTGCAGCAATAACCCCAGATGGAATGTTAGTGTTATTAGTGTAATTAGAAGTGTCACCATTATTAACAGTAGTACGACCATGTGCATGTTTAAAAGGTTGCCATATCTGAGATGTTGCAGGGGGTGGGTAGGCTACGCCTTGCTCGTAAGCTTTGCAATCACGATCTAACTTCTTAATTTTGTTACTTGTTAATTTATTCAAGTATTGGTCAATACTATTAAAGCTACAACTATACTCAAATTTATATCTGGCAAATTCGTCATGTTGTTTAATATCAGAGTCCAGCACAGTTGCTTCCTTTATTAACTCATTCACCCATATGCTATAATGTTTGATCATAAGTTCTAGTAGGTCCAAACCTTGCTTGTCGAATAGCACTATTAATTCTTTGTGAAAGTCTGAGTTAGGGACCAACCCAGTAGGATACTGGAATTGCCTTAATCCCTTAGGTATCACTTTACATGAAAGGCATTCTTTAAAATAAGAGATCTCTAATTGCAACTTTTTAATTTTAACTAGTAGTTTGTCAAATAATTTAAGTTTGAAAACAACATCAGTGGTATTGTTTACCTCTAAACCGTCTGTATGATGAAGCATCCGCTCACGGCTTGCTGAATTATCGTGCCTTGAAAATGAAAACCCTTCAGAAATCCAGTTACCAAGTGTAGGTAACCCGTTGGAAACACCTTCACCAATGTTTGTATTCGGACAAATTTGTCCGCTTTGAATATTGGTGTTAGGAGCTCTTAACAGTTGAACATTGTTGGAAAGGTAATTGCCCAAACCTGGTTCCAAACGGTCATTTTGGTTAGAATTTAACACTGGCATCGGACAGTCATTTGGAATGGAATTCGAAGTTGCCGGTAGTTCACGCACAATAAGAACATCAACTGCAAAGCTTACGAGCAAGGCGTAGCCTACCCACCCCCTGCAACATCTCAGATATGGCAACCTTTTAAACATGCACATGGTCGTACTACTGTTAATAATGGTGACACTTCTAATTACACTAATAACACTAACATTCCATCTGGGGTTATTGCTGCAACTGAGTTGGACTTGACTGATGTCGAGTCACAACCCGAACCAGTAATTAGAAGAAGTGAGAGACTGCAGAACCGTAGAGCCCAGTATGCTAATGGAGGTCAATCTACTACTACAGGTTACCAACAGGTTTTTCAGGATGCCAATCGTTTGGGAGCGATTCCCAAACAACGGAACAAATCTTACCAGAACCAGGGGAATTTTCCAAGATTCAAACAACGCAGACCCTGATTGAAGCTTCTGTCAGCATTGCTAATATTTCTCCTACAGGTTATAATGAATGTAATGTTGACTTTGTTAATGGTGATACAACGGACACCGAGTTTATGCATGAATTATTACTTTAATAGCAGTGATGTTATTAATGACTCTAATCTTGACATTGGAAACAGCAGTGGGGTTACTGGTTTAGATTGTTCTTCTGTATCTGTAAAACCGGTAATAACAACGAACAGCACTGGGGATTTCAATATTTATAACTTCTCTGCAGTACCAATATCTAGCGAGTTAGCTGATTTTTTGTCTAAAGGGTATACTTATGTACCTCATCACAAATATGATTTAGTAGGTACTATATTGGAAATTAAATTATATACTCGTAAACTCAATTTCAACTTGATGTTAGGAAGCAATTCTAATAATCTTAATAATAACACACTTAGGGTACCTAGTACGTTTAATCCCCCACTACATCCCACAATTCAGTGTTTTGAGAATATGTGTGAATTGGACTTAAGACAGAGATGTACACCTTTACATTATACTAATCAGGTTAATACTTCCAATCAAGAACTGGAATTAACTGATTTTGTCAAGTCTCACAATTTATGTATTTGTAAACCTGATAAGGGGGGTGGTGTTGTGGTTTTTGATAAAGTAGATTATTTTGATCGAATGTTAAGGTTGTTAGACAGCGATTCCTATGAGTTATGTTCAAGATTGGAGATGAAGAAGGCCTATTCTATTATAAAAAACAGTCTTGATGACATGTATATTGAAGGCCGACTCCAACAAGATCAATACAACTATCTAACTACAGTATATCCAAAGTACCCATGTATATTTGGGATCCCCAAAATACATAAGGGACTGGAAAATCCACCTATGCGTCCCTTAGTGGATGGACGTGGATCGCCTACTTATACATGTGCAAAGTTAGTAGACTCTATTTTACAAAAATATTTAGAACAAGAGGACCAAATATGCAAGGATTCGTGGTCATTTTTGGCTAAAATAGGTGAGTTGAATTTTGATACCAAATGCAACTTCCTAACGGTCGACGTTAAAGACCTATACACCTGTATCCCCTTAAATTTAGCTATTGACTGGGTGGGGATATCTTTGAAGAGGTATAACGCGACTGTAACTGAAATCTCATTGGTCATAGAATTGCTGGAATTAATATTATATAATAACTATTTTATGTTAGGTGATAATTTCTATCTCCAAAAAGTCGGGGTGGCCATGGGCTCGCCCTGTGGAGCTAGTATAGCTAATATGGTTATGGCCCACTGGGAAAGAGAGCATGTCTTCAACAACGGTACCTTGATGGAAAAAATAAAGTACTACACCCGTTATTTGGACGACATCTTCATATTGCTTGAAGGTGAAGAACCTGAAAGCACGATGATTTTGGACTCCTTTAACACCTCTACAGACTTTCTAATTTTCACCTCATCCTTTAGTAGTACTGCTATTGCCTATTTAGACATTTGGTTGGTTAAGAACTATGATTTAAAAGCATATGTGGCGAGTATACATAGGAAAGCTACACACTCTAATTCTTTCTTACATTATAGCAGTTGTCATCCGAACTACCAGAAAAGATCGGTAGTTAAGGGACAACTTGTAAGAGCAGCCCGAATTGTCAGCTTAGACGTTGATTTCCATAGCGAGTGTGAACTATTAACCAATATGTTTTTACACAGAGGTTATCCTCCCCAACTACTAGATAATTTGGTCAAAGAAGTGAGTAGCAAAAGACTTAGAGGTTTTTACCAACCTATACTGAAGATAGTGGCCTACGGAGAGATTAATAGCAGCTCAGCCTCTGACTTACGATCAATCAGTCAAGGTCCTACATTGAGTACTAATCCTAGATTGATTTTAACTTACCATGTTAATAGTTATTTCCTTATTGATATCATCAAGAAAAATTGGGAGATATTCAAAAATAATTCTACAGTGTATAGTAAGGTAGGTTGCCGACCAGAAATAACTTTTAGGAGAGGTAAGAATATGAAAACACTACTCGAATGCTCAGTTAGTAATTCCACACGAACTCCTGGCATGTACAAATGCCAAAACTGTAATTATTGTAAGTACATTCATGAGTCTAATAGATTCTCTATAAATAATATGTGTTTTGCAATGCGATGTAGGGCTAATTGTAATACCTGCATGGTTGTATACTTAGCTCAATGTCAGAAATGCCCAGGGTTCTATGTGGGTAAGACTGAGCGTAAGCTACGCGAACGCGTATATGAACATCAATATGCAATAAAGAAGAAAAAACAGGAAAACGCACTAGCTAAACACATTACTACTTTTAGTGATCATTTTTTTTTAATTTAGAGTTATTGATCAGGTACTAGAAAATAAGAGAGGTGCTCCTTCACAGTTACTACTCGAAGAATTAGAACTTAAATGGCAGATCAGATTAAATGCTTACTCATACCCAGGATTGAATGACAGTTGTTCTCTTAGTTGTATATTAAAACTAAGGAGCCTTATAAGGTAGGGCACTATTAATAAATACAGTTAATATGTTTAACTTATATTTTGAAGTGACAAGTTTAATTGGTGAAGTTATACATATTCTTTTTGGTTTATTGTATACTTCACATATTAATTTTTAAGGTGTACATATGTACATAATCGTACCATTGTTTTTTGTGTGTATGAATGTAATTGGTGACACTTTACATTTTATTTCATCTATTTTGCATATTTTATTTTATGTATTGATGCCTCTCAGGCACCAATTAAACATAGACATTATATGGGGCATTTATATATGTGTATGTATACGTGTGTATACATATACATATATATGCATTTTATTTATTTACATTTATATTTATACTTTAATAATTCATCATTTTTATATATATATATTTAAAGTTTTTTATTTATCAAGATGGCATAATTTGGTGTAAGATTTGGTATTTAATCATTTCAGCTACTCAATAGCTTGCAATAATAATCAACTGACAGTACTGGCTTCGGTTTCTAATACGATGGAGTAAAAGCTTAGTGGGGTTAAGCTATAGTAAACCTATTGAAGTAAGCTTCCTTTAATTTTAATGTGTGGAATTGTTCAATGTGTTAATTAACTGATTGATTAATTATGAATTAGTGACATTTTTTGAATACATAAAGATTGTTGGTGCATTTTTTATTATGTCTGAAGAAGTCTGCTTTTTAAGCAGACGAAAAGCGCTTAACACAATAAAAGATTCCTGCTGTCCTGTGGCTACATTGGTCTTTTTTGCGGAAGCTGGCTGCTCCAGTTACCAAACTTCACTATAGGCAAGCCAAGGTTAGAATTACCTCCCTTCAAACAGCAATTATTATTGTGTGCAAGATGTACAAAATGGGAGTAAAACTGCACTATAAATTACCCTTTCTTCAAAGTGAAAAAAATACACCATTTAGCTGGAAACTACTCTGGACTCTGGCTCTTTTTCTGCATTCCATCTAATTTCCCAGAAACAGAAATATTGTATAGACAAGAAAGTAATAACATAACTACCCTATTATTGGTCAGCAAAACAGATTTGTATATGTTATAATAAAAATAATACCAGAACAACTCACAATGCTTTGTGTGCAACATCACTTCACTACTCACAAAATGACAGTTAAAGCATCCAAGCTGCTTCCCATCAGCCACTACACTAAAAGTCGCAAGAAGGTCTGCCAGTATTTCATCAATATATGCCAGCTTCAGTCAACCGCAAGACAGCAACTCCTTCTACCAAAGGAATCACACAATCAAACCCAATCATACCTCTCAACTGTCCAGATATTCGCAGAATGTCCACATTTTGCCTCATATTTTTGTCTGTTCCTCATAAAATCTGTGGTTTACTGGCAAATCACTGGGGTGATCTGAGGACTGAAGTTACTAAATAATTACATATATTTGAGTTTCAGACTTCATATCCTTCAGAAAAATTCATGCTAAAACATCCTGTTCATAGGTTCAATAGGTTGGTATTAGGCTATTGACCCTAGGCCCTAGGGCCTATCATCTTCTTTCGGCTGTTCCTGTTAGGGGTCGCCATAGCAGATCATCTGTTTCCATTTCTTCCTGTCCTCTGCATCTTGCTCTGTCTTATCAACCACCTGCATGTCCTCTCTCACCACATCCATAAACCTTATCTTAGGCCTTCCACTTTTCCTGTTGCCTGGTAGCTTCATCCTTAGCATCTTTTTCCCAATATACTCAGCATCCCTCCTCAGCACATGTCCAAACTAACATAATCTTGCCTCTCTGGCTTTGTCTCCAAACCTTCCAACCTGGGCTGACCCTCTATTATACTTATTCCTAATCCTGACCACCCACATCACACCCAGTGCAAATCTTAGCATCTTTAACTCTGCGACATCTAGCTCTAACTCCACCCATATAACGTAGCTGGTCTCACTACCCTCTTGTAGACCTTCCCTTTCACTCTTACTGGTACTCGTCTGTCACAAATCACTCCTGACACTCTTCTCCACTCAATCCATCCTGCTTGTACTCTCTTCTTCACCTCTCTTCCACACTCACCATTACTCTGAACTACTGATCCCAAGTATTTAAACTCATCCACCTTCGCCACCTCTACTCCTTACATCCTCACCATTCCTCTATCCTCACTCTCATTCACACACATATATTCGGTCTTAGTCCTGCTGACCTTCATTCCTCTTCTCTCTAGAGCATCTCTCCATCTCTCCAGGGTCTCCTCCACCTGTTCCCTACTCTCACTACAGATCACAATGTCATCTGAAAATATCATAGTCCATGGGGACTCCTGTCTGATCTCATCTGTCAACCTGTCCATCACCACTGCAAATAAGAAAGGGCTCAGAGCTGACGCATGATGTAATCCCACCTCCACCTTAAACACATCCATCATTTCCACCACAGACCTCACCGTTGTCACACTACCCTTGTACATATCCTGTACCACCCTTACATACTTCTCAGACACTCCCGACTTCCTCATACAATACCACAACTCCTCTCTAGGCACCCTGTCATATGTTTTTTCTAACTCTACAAAAACACAATGCAACTCCTTCTGACCTTCTCTGTACTTCTCCATCAATACTCTCAGAGCAAACATCACATCTGTAGTGCTCTTTCCGGCATGAAACCATACTGCTGATCACTAATCATCACATCCCTTATTAACCTAGCTTTCACTACTCTTTCCCATAACTTCATGCTGCGACTGATCAGTTTAATCCTTCTGTAGATACTACAGCTCTGCACATCACCCTTATTCTTAAAGATAGGTACCAAAACACTTTTTCTCCATTCCTCAGGCATCCTCTCACTTTCCAAGATTTCTAAAACCATTATGAAAGTTCAAAATCACTGCCAGCTGAAATTTAATAGGAGATGCTCCTGCATCACAAATAGAGGATAAGAATTCCAAAATCTTTTCAAAGATTGTTGAAAGGGGGGGGTCAATATTCCTATAACAATTCCCTGGCTATTTCTTCCCACACTATTTACTTATAGGAAAAGTACGCAATCTCATACCAGATAGGCCCACAGATTAATGGTCTCTTTGCAAGGGAGACTAGAGGTGGTATTTCAGCACCCCACTTATGCTGCACTACAGTGTGATAAATCAATCTATCTGCTGTAAGAAGAGAACCCACAGCAGTCTGTACTCAAGGTGAATGTGCTACCTGCTGCACCACTGACACTGCTTTTCTATAAACTTTTTAAGTTTATAAAAGCAACATTTAAAATCTTTCCCTATTTTTGGGGCTTTGTCCCCAATTATATCAGGCTATGTCCATATTTCTTGCATTAAGAGGTTGAGAAGTATGAACCCAACCTCCACTCATTCAAACATGTTGAATCTGGATTCCATACTTACAACAATACTATGCAGCTTCTTAACAAAGCTAAAACCATCAGCTCTAGCAAATGAGATACTCCTCCATTATGGAAACATTAGTGCAGATGTCATTGACTATTCAATCTTAATACTCATTAACCAGTCGTTTGAGAGGTGTCTAGTCACAACCTCTTGGAAGTCATCAACAGTAGTCTCTCACTTTACATAAGGGTGACCCATAAGCAGACTTCAGCCAGTAAACATCTATCACCACATTATTCCCATCTAAGATTCATGAAGAATATATACCTATTAATCTACTAAACCATGTGCACAACAACTATCTCCTATCCTCACCCAATATGGCTTTAGACCTAACCATGGTACATGAACTGCAGTCTATACTTACTAACCACCTATGCTGTGGTGTAAACAGAGAGTCAGTAGGAGTCAGCTTCTTGGACTTATCAAAAATCTTGGATATGGTTGACTACAGCATACTCCTCTCTTCACCATCAATGTTTAGTTAGTATATAAAAACTGGTTCTATAACCTCCCCTAGTGCTGTGGCATAGAGGGATACAGGTATGACTACTGCCCAGGACTCACTGGTTCAAAGTAGTAGCTCTGATGTTCATAGAGTCATAGGTAGGTACTAGGCTATTGACCCTAGGGCCTATATAAGCCTAGCCAAAAAGTTACCCTGGCTTTCACCACCCAAGAAAATTATTTTCCTTTGCCCCTGTTGAGTAGAGCCACAGAAGTGATCCCCGGTGTTTCCTATCTCCCATCCAATCATCAAAATTTTTCATCAAGAGTGCTAATGAGGAGTTTTGTTTGATATAGATAAGTAGTTTGTTCCAGAGTATGGGAAGTCTCTGGGACAGGAATCTATCCCTCCAGCATGTTCTGTTTATTGTGGTGAAAAGGTTTAGGTCCCTAGAGCATGTGGCTCAGAGGGATTGGGATTTCTTTAAATGGAGCATGTCCAACAGCTCTGGTTTGACATAGCTTTGTATGTTAGGCAGAGATCACCTCTGAGTACGTGATATGCGGTGGAGTAAAGCTGGAGTTTTTTGAGATGGTCTGTGTAGGACATCTGTTTGATGGCAGTAATCCTCTTTGTGAGGTATTTCTGCGGCCTTTCCAGTTGTTGTAGATGTCTTGTGAGGTACATACCAAAAGGGGTGTTGTACTCTATAATGGGTCTAATGAATGATGAGTAGAGGGGAACAATTACCTCTTTTTTTCCTGGATGAGAAACCTTTTGTGATGAGATGTGCCACGTAGAAGGATTTCCTGACTACTGTGGCGATGTGATTATCAAAGGAGAGACTACTATCCACCTGTGTTCCAAGGTCTCTTATCACACTTAAAGTGTTATATAGACTACCACCTATGTGGTAGTTCATGGGTACAGAGTTTTTACCAAAAGGGATGACAAAGCACTTTTTGACACTGAGCTTGAGGCCATGGCTTTGACACCAGGCATCTGTCTCAATGAGGCTTTTTTGTAGGATATCCACATTTTTAGGAGTTTCGATTATGGCTCCTAGTTTGCAGTAGTCTGTGAACTTCATTAGCTAAAGACCTTTAGTGTTTTGGTTCAGGTTAGGTGGCCAAAATGTCTAGTATGAATTATAGCCTGGTAATGCAGGGGTGCTCTCAGGAGCCTTGAACTAGGTCTCTGTCACTGCACAGATGTCGATGTTCTCCATTTTATTGAGTGCCTCAAGTGAGTGCATTTTGAGGTTTAGACTTCTAGCATTGAGTAGCATTATCCCCAGATTTTGCTTGCTTGTATCTGTTATGGTGGTGAATTTTTCATTTGAACTTTGCCTAAAAAAGGCACTATAGGGGTGGCAAGAGCTTTAGCCAGTATCCAGAATCCCAAGGGCAACAGGTGCAGGCCATCTCTAGCAAAGCATTGTTGTCTGTCGATCATGTCATCCCAGGCAAACAGATACTGGATCCCCTTAGAATGACACCAGAAGCTTAGAAAATTACTGAAGTCAATCATTTTGTCCTTGTACTGTGGTAACATTCTGGGTGATGGCAGGATGCTACTCAAGGCTAGGGTCATACCTGCCTGGGCTACAAGATTGGAGAGCTCCTTTATGTCTCTTTTCATATAGTCCAGGGAGGTACATCTCAGGTCATTCACACCAGCATGGACAATGACAGAGTCATATTTGTACTTGTTGTGGAGTGACCTGAGTGCATGCATTATGTGGTAGATCCTGGCACCCGACAGGCAGCTCACAGTAACTTTCTCCTTGTTTAGCCTGGTGAGTGGAACATCAGTGTGCCTGACTATAGAGTCACCTATGACTAGAGTGTTGGGTATGTTGTTATGCCTTATGGGCTGTGTTTGGTGGCCCACTGAGTTTGTGGACTATGTGTCATTTGTGTTGTGTTGGGCAGTGGAGGTTGCTTGTGTTTCTGCTTTGGAGGTCTCTGTTGCTTGGGCAGATTTTTATTGAGAGCCTCTGTGAATGTAGGTGTGTGTTTTATGTTTCTGTGTGTGTGTTTTGGTGGTGTAGGTTTTGATGGACTATGTGATGAGTGTGGTGTGGTGCAAGTGTTTAGCCTCTCCTCTTAACTGTGTAGTCCAGTCTTGGGTGAAGAGAGCTTTGCTTCCAGTTTGACTATATAAGTGTATCTCTCACAGGCTGTAGTGTTGAGTGGCAGGAGGAGAGGGTTGTCTGTGTACATGAGGCAATTACTACATTGCCCCAAGATGCCCAGATTCATCAGGTAGACAGGAGAAAACACCAGGAGCTGATCCATAGACATGCCTGGATAGGTGCTTATTTATTAAGTACTTAAAACTGTTTTTTTCTAGACAAGTGAGGGAAGTTGAGTACTGTAGTAATGTGCAGCTTATTTAGTGTTTACAATGAGTTTTGAACAAGTGCTGAGCTCAAAGAAACAGATTTGAGTGCTAAAACTAAAAAAACTGGCTAGTTCTGAGGGAAAATTTGAAGTGCAGACTTTATAGCGCCGGGAATATTTTAGCCATAGCTAGGCAGCGATGCATAAAGTGTATTTTTTCTTTTAATATAACAGTGGCAAATGAGCAAACTGATTTTAACAAATTAGTCAATTAACCAATAAAAAGCTAAAAACTAAGCCCCATTCCAGCAGTCTTTGATCAGACAAGTTTTAACTGCACACTCCTGTCACTAGGGTGCAGGAAAACCTTCTCCAGAAAAAGATGGCCTGGATTAGTGCTCAAGATATGCAAACAAAGCTAGATTCAGCAGGTCTGAATCTAGTCTTGTGCTACAGCAAACAAGGTGTACCAATTTCAGAAAGAAACAGTTCAAATAAGCAGGCACAATAAGCCTTTAACAGAAACTCCCTGCTCAGAAGGGCAGAATCTACCCTCTCCTCCCACAAGAGTGCAGACCACACCTTCTTAATGTAAAATAACTGGCCCAAAGCCCAAGTGCTTAAACCAGAACTAATACACTTTTAGAATAACAGACACTAAGCCTTCAATCAGCAACTCCCAACTTAGAAGGATGTAATCTACCTGTTCTGCCACAACAGTAAAGACCGCAAACCTTCTTAATGTAAAACAACTGGCCTGATGCCCAAGTGTTTAAACCAAAGGCTTAGAATAACAGTTATAATTTAATCAGGCTACTAACAAACAGTAATAAATGCAGCAAAGTAAATGCAATTAAGTACTTTTAAGAACAGGCAGCAAAAGCAAAATAAAGTAATAAAGTAGGAAGAAACACAAATACAATAAAAGCAGATTAATAAAATGCGTTTTTTTATAACAATAGAAAATGAGCAAACTGATTTAAACAAATCACCAAATTAACCAGTAAAAAAGGTCAAATCTGAGCTCTGTTCCAGCAGTCTTCAATCAGACAAGTTCTGACTGCACACTCCTGCCACTAGGGTGCAGGGGAACCTTCTCCAAAAAAGATGGCCTGGATTAGTGCTCAAGTTATACAAGCAAACTTAGATTCAGCAGGCCTGACTAAGTCTATACTACAGCAAACAAGACGCACCAATTTCAGAAAGAAAGGCTACTACCAAGCAGTAATAAATGCAGCAGAATAAATACAACTGAGTACTTTTAAGAAGAGGCAAATGCAAAATAAGGTAATAAAGTAGGAAGAAACACAAATACAGTAAAAGCAGATGAATAAGGTGCAATTTATTTATTTTTATTTTTATTTTTTTTTTTTAGTAAAGTGCAAGGAGAGAGGAAGTGGGTTGGCCTTCTCAAATGTTCTCTCTGTATTAAGCAGAGTGAACACTAGACTGGGAATGGTGTCCCAGAACAAATTTACAGTAGGGGCAGGCAACTGCAAAGCCACCAACTATAACAACACCACAATAATAGGGTTTCAGGACAGATGAAAACAGAAAGCAATGTTGGAGCCACTGGCAGGAGAAGGATGGCCATGCCTCTCCTGGGAGTGAGGGAGCACACTTGGATGCTGCCTCTAATGGCTGTGGATTTATGGGGGGTGTTGTTTAAAGTAAGAATAGACAGAGAACCTTGGCTGAGTAACCACAGAGATGGGATGATATGCCACCAAGCCCCCAATGTACATCCACCTACTGATGTATCAGGTGTGTGTGTGTGTGTGTGTGTGTGTGTGTGTGTGTGTGTGTGTGTGTGTGTGTGTGTGTGTGTGTGTGTGTGTGTATGTGGAGAACCAGCGAAGTTAGGCCATAATGCAAATACTCCTCAGTGGCAATATGACACTGCATCAGGAAGCCTCAGTCTCTTTACTGGGTCTGAGTATTGGTCAGGAAAAATCACGGGGTGGAACAGGAGTGCTCATTGGATGAGGAGAGGCTCCAATGGCCAGGTGAAATTATGGGGAATTACGCAAAAAAAAAATTATTCTATAACCACCTATCTGGTAAAAAGCAGTCAGTCAGCTAAGCAGAGCACGCAACCACCATACAATTGTGGATCACCCAAGGGTCTGTCCTGGGTCATCCTATTACCCTATCTGTTGGTTCCATGCCACTTATCTGCTACCCTGCATCTGTAATTCAGAATATTCATAACATCACACTGTATTTCTTATGGAAATCCTCACAAGAAATATCCCTATCAGGCCTCCAGTTAAGCATTACCAGACCCAAAGAGACATGGTGTTCTCTCTTGGACTATCTCAAGAGGACTGTTCTAAATACATGGCAGAAATGACACTCCTCTACAACTTATCAAAGCCTTTAAACTAATTTGAGATATTATCAGCACCGACTGTAAAGTTTTATTAAGATATCGGTAAATAGTTCAGCAATTCGACTAAAACTTAGCGCGCTATACAGGAGCATCAGTACATGACTCCACAGCTTGCCTCACAACTGCTACAGCTCACCTTCTGTCCAAGTCATTCTACCACAGCAGTATTATGACAAAGCATTATCAACTATAATCACAAATAAACTTCCGCAAGCCCAGCGCTATGTTTCCAAATTCACATCTGAACATTTCTTCAGATCACATCATTGCTTCTCCTATAAGGCAAACATCTGGCCAGAACGTGAATATAAGGGTCCATGTTAAATAAACGAACACTTAAAATGTCGAGTACAACATACTCAAACACTTAAGTGAATGTTTATTTAATTGACCGCTCAGAACTTTGGAAAACGGAGTTTTGAAATATTTTGTTTGGCCAGCACTGACGTATGTGATGTAGTACGCCATGTAAGCTAATGCTAATGGCGCCGTACAGTGGAGAATGGGAGAATTTCCCTTTTCTGCACTGAAGTGCGGTCTCAGAGTTGGTATATTTAAGTAGGGGGGTGTGGGGGGTGCAGCCCCCCACATGGGGGATGCATGGGGGCTTGCCCCCCTGCTTGCAATGTTACAGTATGTTCTCCCTTTTTTTTTGTTATTATATGTATGTACCTGCTGTTAGTTGGTTTCATGTACTGTAGCACTTGGGAGGGGTAGGTAGCCAAACGAAACATTTCGAGATTGTGTTTTCCGACATTCTGAGCGGTCGGTTAAATAAACATTCGCTTAAAAGTGTTGGAATATGTTGTACTCGACATTTTAAGCATTTGTTTATTTAACATGGACCCGAATATAAGAGGTCTGTGTTTGCTCTAAGCATAGCTCACATCATGCTCCATCAATATGACAAATGCCCTTCCCTTTTTTTTGCATCGTATAAAGGTATGTACCAAACTACCCTAGGCTCAACAAATCAGTTGCTAACAAAACCCATTGCTTTCAACAATTGCCATGGTAACTCCCTTTTCTCTACATTTGTTTCCATATCATGGAATACCGTAAGAGCTCACTTTAACTTGTCCATTTTCAAGCAAGATCTCAAACAGAAACACGTAAACACCTACAACTGTCAGTTCACTGTTCAGTGTGTTTTACAGGTGAATACTAGGTTAACTGCTGTTAAAGGCCATTTCAAACCTATTCAATAACCCAATGTCAGAATCAAACCCTGTACCTTTTGTCTGTGAGGTGAAGACAAACCCATTATTGCCAAACCCACCCCTGTAACACTGTCACTGAATAGCTGTCCTTTACATTGCCCATGTTCCTTTACAAATCAAAAATGCTTTTCCTAGGCTAAACTGAATAACTCATCAGTATTGTTTGAATTCAACATGTTACTTTGTGTTAGTCCTGCATACATTACAAACTAGTGTACCACATGCATTTATCGAATCCCAACAGGTTATAATGTGCAAGATGTTACAGTCTTGTTTCTTGTTTCTGTTCTTCATCTGAATGCATCCTGGTGCTGTTCTCTTATGGAATACCTCCACTGAAAATAGATTATGTCAAGTTGGATTACACCTACTAATAGAATGAATTAATTAATAAAATAAATAAATAAATAAATAAATGAAGAAGCACAGCCTGTGTAAAATAATTTTTTCTGAAAGTAAAGTGAGGAAAGGAAAGGTAAGGAAGTGAGTGAAGAAGGGAGAGAAAGGAGGTGTAAAGGTATGAATAAGTATTTATTCACATTTAGAGATATACTTTATCCTGATGTTGACTACGAACAGAGCCAGTTTTTGGCTAAGAAGTTTTTCAGAATGGTTTTGAAGGAGGGGAGGGCATTGACCTGATGGATACAGGCAATGAATTCCAGGCCTTAGCAAATGGTACAAGTATAGACAATCCCCAGCAGATTTGATAGGTTTGTGGACAGACAGGAGTTTTTGGTCAATGGATCATAATGATCATTGGATGGACACTCTAAATTGGCCCTAGGCATGAGTGAGTGTGTGTGTGCCTCCCATGGAAGGTTGGGCGCTGGGCTGGCAACTCGACACCGTAAAACTCCACTGCCAATCATAATCGGACAGGTGATCCGCTGTGGCGACCCCTAACCGGGAAAAAGCACAAAGAAGAAGAAGTTATAGCATTGTTCAAGTTTTGATTTTTGTGATGCCTGGGGGTTAGTAATGATGGGAGTGCCCTAAAGAAGTGTGGGGAGGAGATAAGTAGTGGCAAGTGTAGTTTTAGTTGCATTGATGATAAGGTTGTTGGCTCTGTAAAGCACCCCTAGTTTTTGATGAGTTTTTCTTATGCAATTTTGTATATGCAGGTCAAATTTAATATTATCATTCCCTATCATCCCTAATAATTTGCAATGAGAAGTGACTTCAATGGCTACATTATCAAGAGGGAGAACTTTAAGTTTTGTTTCTCTTGTGAGAAGGATTTGGGGGAAAAGTAGTAGTTTAGTTTTTTTAGGGTTGAACATCAGTTATGAGTTACAAATCCATGTTTCAGTGCCTGTTAAAACTTCCTGAGTAATTTTTTGGAGGTGTGCCATGTTGTCAGATGCGCAAATGAGTGTGGAGTCAGCTGTGCACTGTATTAGGGTGGCCTGTTATTTGGATATGTGGAGGGTGTTGGTGAGAATGTTAAAGAGGAGGGGAACCAAGGATAGAGCCTAGTGGTACACCAGTGGTGACTGGGAGGTTTTTAGAAAGGGTGGAGTGCCATTTTACTGACTGATACCTATTGGATAGGTAGCTTTTGAACCACAGAAGGGTGCTGAGTGAGACCTAATGAGGACATATGAAGCAGAAGTTTGCTGTGACAAACTGAGTCAAAGGCTTTAGACAAATCTAGAAATAAGGAGGAGACTTATTTGCCATTATCTCTAGCTTTATTGACAGTATCTATATAGGTTAAAAATGCAGTGTTAGTACTATAGGAAGGATGGAAGCCATGTTGTGTGGGGGATAGGAGTTCTTCCTGCAGGAGATAGTTTAGCAATTGTTTTTGAATGCATTTTTCAAGTATTTTGGAGAGGCAGGATAAGATTGCTATATGTCTAAAGTTAGCAATGTATGTTGAATTTCCTCCTATGTGCAGAGGAATGATGTGTGACTTTTTCTAGAGAGAGGTAATGTGGTATTCCTGGATCAACCTATTTATAAGGATTAAGACAGGATAGGCAATGCTATTGGCTTCTGTTTTAAGGATGCTATCACATGCTATTGATAGAAATAGAAACTTTTCATGCATGGCTATCTTTTATTCTGCAGCTTTCCAGTATTTTCCAGGCAAAGACTGAAAATGGTTCAGTTTGGATCTATCCACATATGTGTTAACCAGCCAATAAGTAAATACATATTTAAAACCACCAGAGGGAATAGGCTAAGCAAGGAGTTCCAAATGACTAGGGAAACAACAAAAACATTCTATCATTCATCTATTTAAGAAAAGTGCTGGTGGGGTGAATATTAGCTATATGGTGGGAAGCCAGGGTCTAATAAAGTATCTTATGCAGTCCCTACACAACAGACTTAATATTGCTTATGCAGCTCTAAGATCAGATCGTTCATTAGCATTCTCTCTTTTGTGCTAGTAAAGTACTTTGCTATCCAGTCTCTGGGACTCTTATCTCCGTATATATTACAGAGGATACTATTTTCTTAATCTTCCTGCCTTTCTGTCAGCCTTTAAAAACTGCTTGGAATTCCAGTCACTTTGTCCCTGTGGAAGAAAGGATTACCTAAACCCTTATTACTTTCTCACACTCCTACATTCTTCTGGCCATATCATTATGGGACTTGATTGTTCTCCAATCCTGACTTGCAAGTCACCAACGTACATTTTTGTTTTCTCCTTTAACGACTATTCTATTTACGATCGATTTCTTTCTTTTAGTTGGAGTTGAATTTGCTATACTTAGACACTTCTAGTTTTTTAATGTCTATGTAGTCATTAAAGATATTATCTGTTTAACTTGCACTGGCTTTGGCTGAAGACGCCTGCCTTTATTTAGCCTATGTAATTTTTACTACTGATGTTTTCCTTTCTATTGCCGTTCCATCTTTATTTGAATGATTTTATTTTTTGTAACTACGATATGGCTGAAAAGGGGAATTACAGCTTCAGTCCACCAAACTACTCAAAACAAAAAAAGAAAAAAAAAAGCAATAGAAAATGAGAGAGAGAAGGAGGGAGAAAGCAAATAATACATGAAAGGGTTTCAGTAATGATGCTGTCATATTATGTCACCTTACAACATGTTCTAAGCTTCCTTAAGCTCTGACAAGGAGAGTATTATTTCAAATAATATTTTGGTTTTCTCTTTTTGAGAAACGGAAAAGGTCACAAAAAAAGCAACCAATGCACAAATCTTACTATGGTGGCAGTTTATTTTACTTAATGTGAAAGTCCAAGTTGGGCAGCACAGTAGTGCACCAGTTAACGTTGTCGTCTCATAGCAAGAGGTTCTCCAGTTCAATTCGCGGGTGGGGTACCTTCTGTGTGGAGTCTGAATGTCCTCCCAGCATTCACAAGGGTTTCCTCCAGGTACTCCAGCTTCCCCCAACATTCTAAAGACATATGTCTGGAGACCAGCATGGATTAGCATTGTATTTATTGAACCAATGTTAAAGAAATTTTAGTACGAGTGTTTTATTATATTATTGAATTTTTGTCATTTTATTTAATTGGGACTAATTACCATCACCAGGTAATTAGGAAGGAGGTATATAAGGAGGGAATACAATTTACTTTTTATTTCTGATGAAGTCCTGGATACACTAGGATGAAAATGTGGTGTTTTTGTAGCGTTAAAATAAAACAGACTTTTTTTGGTCCTTTCTACTCTGTGTTGGTGGCTTCATTTTGCTGGTTCCTAGGTGCTTTATTTTGGATGTCATATGTCTGAAGAGTTTCTTCATGGGCCTCAGCTGAAAATAGGTTCTGTCCTAGTCAGACTTCCCAGCCAACAAATGTTAAATAAATAAAGTATCAGCATGTAATTGTGGTTTGATTGCCTCAGTCACCATGTACCTACTGTGTGACTTTTTACATGTCACTTAACCAGACAATGCTCCAGAGACATCCTAGAAAAAATGCATTGTGCCTAGTGGGTTTATCTGGCTAAAAACGTCTCTCAATTTCCCCGAGTGGGAAATTGGTGGTATTACTTAGCATAGTATGCAACTGTATTGGTTTGCTACATTGTATAATATCACATAGAACCCTGTTGCAGTTCATCGAACATGAATCGAATTATACACTGATATAAATACATGCACAACTGCAAACCAGGAAGGCACCAGGTATGTAATAAGTATGCAGATTAAGTCCTTCAGCAAACTCCATGATTATCTGCAAACCAGACACAGCAAAATCATTATCAGAACACTTACCTGATGTCCCTGAAATGGTAATGTTTTACTCAACTTAACAAAGGTGAGTAACAACATCCCCAGTAAATGGCTTGTCATGACACATAACATAACTTTCAATGAAGGGACGCCCATGCTGTGCACAGTATGCTCAAGCATACTGCCACAAGCATACATATCCTGCCCCCAGTACAGTTATGGCAAGGCTCTCCCACAAATGGGAGGGAGACCTCATTTGACACCTTCATTAAAATGTTATGCAAAGTACGGTTGCTCCATAGGTATGGCCAGGGAGACTGAAATGCTTACGATGCAACACACACACACACACACACACACACACACACACACACACACACACACACACACACACACACACACACACACACACATTGCAGACACATAGGTAGCTCAACCGGTGGTGTAAACTCAAAGTTGAGGACCAGCAAGGAGCTTCTACTACTTCTTTGCTGCAGTTACTAACATCTAAACACATTCATTTAGACAGCCACATTATCAGTTGCGGCTGCCTAAATGAATGCTTATTGCATTCAGCCCTGATTGGCAAATCTTCTGAGTAGGTGATCACTCCCTCTGATAGCTTGTGAAACCCCTTTCACCCCACCCTAGCTATGCTACTGGTGTGTGTGTGTGTGTGTGTGTGTGTGTGTGTGTGTGTGTGTGTGTGTGTGTGAGTCTCAGATTCAGGGCTGCTTTTCCTCCAGAGAAGGCCTGAACACAGTCATAACAGTTGCCTGTAGTTTGCCTCATAGAAGCAGGAAGATGGAGCCCTGACTGTGACCCAGGTGACTGAGGTTTCATTAGCTGCACTAAACTAGAGGAAATGATATATATCAAATGATATATAAAAATAGTGTATACCAAGATTATATATTTCTCATTCTGAAGGAGGTTTGGGGCTCCTCAAAACTGATTACATGTATAGATCTGCAATCATAAGATTGCACACATATTTGGTGACCTCATCAGATCTTGCAATCATAGGACTGCACACATATTTTGTGACCGCATCAGATCCAAACATAGTAAATGTTTTAAAACATCTGGAGAAGAAGTCTAAGATGGCTGCCCTATTTAGTTTAGTAAAAGCATATCAGTGTCAAGTGAGATTGGAAACCAAACCAGAAGTAGACAAAAATCAGACAGCAATTGAATGTGCCAAAAAATGAAAGAATATAAGGAGAAGGGTCAGATGAGAAGGCAAGAAATGTGGAAAAGGCATAAATATAGTTGCAAGTAGAGAAAACTCCAGGAACAAGCTCATATTGATCAAGAACTGATGCAGGAATGGTTAAGGAGAGGTGAATTTAAACCAAAAGATGAAAGGTTAATATTGGTGGCCAAGGATAGAGGACTACATACACATTGGTTTATAAAGGCCATTGAGCATGTGGGAGAAACAGACAAATGCAGGATCTGTAAAAGAGAATTGGAAACAGCCACACATCTTTTTGCTGGGTACGATACACTAATGACAGAGGCCCTGTATACTGAAAACCATAATAATGTGGCAAGACTGTTAGATTAAAAGTTGCGCAAACATCACAATATTGAAGTAGGTAAGAAGTATTGGAAACATAAGCCACAAAGCATTATAGATAATGATGAAGTTTATATCACACAGGATCACCTATTACCAACAGTTCAAAAAAACAGATGCAAGAAAACCAGATATAGTCCATGAAAAGAAGACAGAAGTTGCATTGATCATTGAAATTGCTACACCCAGTGATTATAGTGAATTACATACAGAGAGACACAAAGTCATAAAATGCCAGGATCTGCAGACAGAAATGAGGTCAATGTGGAAGAAGGATACTCAGACAGTTCCAATACTAACAGGAGCAATGGGTCTCATAAAAAAGAATATACAGTCATTTTTAGATATGCTAGGGATACGTGTAAGTCCTTATGAACTGCAGAAGAAGTCAGCTCTAAGCACGTTGTGGATGCTGCAAAAAGTACTTTTTGCTAACATCAAAGACTGAAACAATACTAATTTCACAAACTTTAATCATACTTTGAGTTAGGAATGGGGCCTATTCCCATTGTGGCATTAGAAACCCAAAAGACTTGGAGAAATTAAAGCCACAGGAGCCAGGCAAGGAGGGAGGGGAGTGACAGGGAGGGAGGGGAGTCAGAGCTTGGTGAGCACATGGGATATTGAGATTTTTCCAGTGGAGACTTAAGAAACTACCACCACCAATGCTTGGGGACAGGATGGCAAGGCTGCTTGCTGGTAACGCCCCCCCGTGAAAGAGGGGGATGACCATGGTCATCCCATTGCATACCCCTTCACTATCAAAGTAAAGCATATGTAGCGGATAGAATGCAGGTGAAAGTCTACACTATCACTACTGCTGAATGCTGTCTAAATGCCGGCAACTTCCAGCTGATCCTTGTCAATTCAGCTGGAGGGGGAATAATAATTATTAGATAGTGGAGGTAAAATACAACACAATAAAAAAAACAATTGTCTGTAGATGTCATTGTGCTATCAAGCAACAGAGTGGTATGCCAACTACAAACATCTATAGTTTTAAACAGTGATATAATAGATGGATAATGTTCATAGTTTCCTAGATTTATGGGTGGTTACTAGGCTATCAGCCCAATCACCACCTTAAGCCTAGCCAAGCTTACCCCACATTTGCCAAAACACTACTGACATTTGTCAATACCCCAAGGAATTTTACTGTTATGACATTGGTTTGTATACGTCAGGTATTCACAGGCTGCCCCTGCTCATTAGGGATTTAGATGACAAACCAGATGTAAATTTGCAATTTCCCATCCACTGGTCAAAGTTACATTTGAATATTGTTAGGGATGAGCTTTGCTTCACATGGGTGGGAAGCCTGCTCCAGAGAAGAGGTAATCTTTGAAACACTTGTCCCTCCAACATGTCCTGTTTATGGTTAAATAGAGATTGTAGTGGGCTTGGCAGGTCATGTTTTATGCTGTTCAGGAGCAGTGATAATATATTATAATATGTGATATATTACAAGTTCTAGTAATTAGTAATATAACTAGATACTTTTTCTAAATAGTAACTAGTAACAGTAATATATTACTTTTTTTAGTAACTAGCAATTTAAATATGAGTTACTTTTGAGTTACTTTTGCTTAAACTACTGGTTCTAAACATGGGCAATATAGCTAAAGAGTGATGGAAAACTTCCGGGGTCCCTATATACTATGAGTAGTAATCAGATGTTAGGAATTAATAGAGACTTTGAAGTGGCAATTTGGGTAAAAAATACAACATAATGTTGGCACAACTCATAGCACGTAGCATTCATAATAGATCATTAGCATTAGTCTGGAGCAAAATTTACTTCGTTTTATTTTAGTACTGCAAGGAGGTGAAAGCTAATGATGACCAGACCCCCATCCCTGCCCTGGTACTGTGGGACTCTTACCCACTAAAACATCCCCTAACACTGGGACAATTCTAGCCTGCTAAAGATCATATACTTACCTTGCTGTACAATAAATGTCACTGGTTCTCCATACCACCATCAATTGGAATCAAATTCATGACTCATCAGTTGAACACCCAACACCCCAACCCACTGTACCAAGCAGGACACTTCGGGTGGATCTATGATCAACCAACTTTTGTCTTGACAATTTTATGTTGTATTTAAAATTCTTTTCAGGTTTTGATTTTTAATTGCTGAAAATAGACAAAATGTGACAGGTTTTTATAGGTCTTGTGCTGCTGGCTGGTTTGGTTTAATTATTATCTGTGACTCTCTAGCTATAAAGACTAATCTTCTTCTTCTCTTTTTGGCTGTGCCTGTTAGGGATCACCACGGTGGATCATCAGTCTGCAGAACAAGTGGCAGTGGAGTTTTACATTGTTGAGTTGCCAGCCCAGTGCCCAACATCCTTCAGAAGGCACAAGCATGCAAATACTCACACCTAAGGCTAATTTACGTTGTCTAATCCACTTGCAGCATGTCTTGGGAATGTGGGAGGAAACCAGAGCACCCTGGGGAAACCCACTCAAACACAGGGAATGTAGATCATAGCATGTGAGTTGTACCTTTAAAGCCACTGTACTTCATGGACACATGCATAAAAGTACTGAGCATGCGCAAGCAGAATGCCATTTTGTGTAAGCAGCTGGACTGAAAGCATGTATGTGTGAAGTAGTCAGTCAGTTAGCTAGTTGTTTCAGTCATCCATCCTGATGTGTTTGTATGTAATAAATATCTTAAACACCCAGGCCTCATTGTCTTATTTGAATACACAAGATGAGTGGCATGATGGCAGAATGGGATCCGAAGTCAAAACTACTTAAAACCATGAGACTTACAGTTAAAAATGGTGGAATATACAAGAGTGGCTCAAACAACTTCCAAATGACTCATAAACAGTTCAGAAAATATTTCCATGTACTTAAACTCATTTAAATGATTTTTCCCTCAATGAATATAAAGCGAAGCATTCCAAACCAATTACTACTTCTTCTTTTGGCTTTTCCCTGTTAGGGGTCGCCACAGCAGATCACCTGTCTGTTTATCATTGGCAGTGGAGTTTTACAGTGACGAGTTGCCAGCTCGGCGCCAAACCTTCCACAGAAGGCACACACATGCATGCACTCACACCTAGGGCCAATTTAGAGTGTCCAATCCACCTACAGCATGTCTTTGGGATGTGGGAGAATACCGGAGCACCTGGAGGAAACCCACACGACCACAGGGAGGACATGCAGACTCCACACAGAAGACACCCCAGCCAAGGATTGAACCAAAGAACCTCTTGCTGTGAGGTGGCAACACTAACTGCTGCACCACCGTGGCCACCCCCATTCCAAACCAATTACTTAATAAACAAAATGTTCACAATTGCAACATATTGAAAAAAGTACTTGAAATAATTACAAAAACATTTGAAACAATATCCAAATCATATGAAATGCTTGAAAAAGGGAAAATTACTCTATTTTTTCACATTAACTAAAAATATTCAAAGTATCTAAAGTGTGCAAAGTTTTGGCAGTGTGTGCAATATTACAGTAGAGTCTTTTCAAAGAGTACAGTTATTTCAAAGAGTCTGTTGTGCAGATGACTATAATTACAGTACCTGGTGTGTGTTTGACACTTATTTGGCATGGCAGAGGGATTTCACAGACCTGGTCCCCTTGTGTTTGATAATAATATTGCTGAAAATTGGAGAATGTTTGAGGAAGAATATATTTACATACAGGCTGCTTTTTCTGATAAAGACACATGTACAAAAGCATTTATTCTGCTCAATTTAGCTGGTTTAGAAGCCATTGAGAGAAAACGTTCATTTGTGTATGCATCTGTTGTTTATGCAGAGGAGGGGGAAGACCACCATATTGTGGTACAGGCTGAAACACGGGAGGGTCCTGAGTGCTTAAAATGTAAATTTAGAGAAATGTGCAACCCTCAAACAAATATTACAATGGAAAAACAAAAGGAGGTGGAGTTGCAATATACAGTATATATAAAAGACATATGCACCTCTAGGCTGGTCAAACAGTATAATGCACAGGAAATACTCCAGGTGCTGTTAACAATTGACAGGACTCCTATTCAACTCATAGCTAGCTACAGGCCTCCAACTCTGACTCAAGATGCCCACTCCACCTATCTGGGCATCTTCAAATCTATCAAGATTCAACCCTTTACCCTGATCCCGGATGACTAACTATCCAAACATAGACTGGAAAAAATACTCATGCCAAAACACAAATGTCCTGAGATTCCTTGATTTTGTCAATGCAAATGCCTTGCACCAGTTGGTTGACACCCCCACAAGAGGTGAAAATATCTTGGACTTGGTATTAACCAACATGAGTAACCACTGCAGCATCCCTACAATGTCATCATCCCTGGAAAGATCCGACCACAAAGCAGTCACTTTCAAGGTCACCATCTCCCCAGACCACCCCTAGCTAGTGTCAAACAAAAAAACTTTTCCAAAGCTGATTACAACCTCCCGAGGGAAGGTATAAACAGCTTCACAGCCCCCTCCCTCTCCACAGGAACTGGCACATATGTCCAAACCTACACCAAAATACTATATGAGCATTTATATAGCTGCATGGAATCAGGAATACCAGACAGGATGAAATCCTCCTCCTCAAGGAAGAGTAAATCTGTCTTTTGGGCATCTACAATAAAACTCTATAATAAAAGGAAAGAATTGCTGTATAAATTGCTGTCTAGGTCCAAGAAGGAGCAGGTGTCTAATTGGAAGCAATCTCTCCTTAGCCAAAACAAGCAAATAAGAGCAGTAGTGAAATTCTCCAAAGCAAACTTTGAGACCAAACTGCACATCTACTAGAGACAATCATAAGGCTTTTTTCACATATGTCCGCATTCTCAAGGGAAGCACCCAGATCTGCTCAGAACTGGTGGTCAAGGACACCACGTACACAAACCTGTAAATATAGCCAACCTGCTGGCAGACAGGTTCAGTGAAAACTTCACTCCTCTATCCCCCCGTCAGTAAAATTGGACATCCCCAGTACCTGCCCCCTCCCCTTACCTCTAGGCAGCAAGTCGTCACTGCCCTCACAAAGGCAAAAAATATAGCCTCCATGGGACCTGATAGCATCCCAGGCTGGATCCTACATGAACTCAGACAGGAGCTTGCAGCACCATTAGGCACCCTATTCAACCAAAGCCTGAGTACCGACTTCATCCTGGCCGAGTGGAGGACAGCTACTGTCATCCCTTTGCACAAAGGTGGAGCATCCACTGATCCAGGAAATTATAGACCCATCAGCCTAACTAGTCTGATCTAAAAGGCTATAGAGTGGATTATCATGGACCTCATTAACAAGGACATTGGCAACCTCCAGACGTTTGATCTCACACGGTTTGGTTTTGCCAAGGGGAGGTCATGCCTGTTAATTTGGTTGACTTCTTTGAGACAGTCACCAAGGCCATAGATGAGGGGAAGATGGTGCACACCATCTACCTTGACCTGGCCAAGGCCTTCGATACTATTCCCCACTCAGGTGTAATAGATAAACTCTCTCAACTAGGCATCAATCCATATTTTACCAGATGGGTAGCAAACTGGCTCACTGATAGAACTCACCAAGTTAAAATAGGGGAAGCCACCTCAAGTAGTAGACCCGTAACAAGCAGTGTACCCCAGGGATTGGACTTGGGTCATCTGCTGTTTGGGACATGCTTCTCAGTCATGCAGGCCAAATCTAGTGGGCCATGGCTGTTGAAGTTTGCAGATGACTTCAAGCTGGGTGCTGTCATCAATTCCCCTAGTGATGTGGACATCCTCCAAGAGGGTATCACCCAAACAAATGACTGGTGCCAGAAACATGGCCTCAAACTGAATGCCAAAAAATGCATCATCATCCCTTTTGGGGAGAACAACTTGGGCACCCAGGTTGATAGCAAACTAACTTTTGACCACCATATTGCCTCCGTTGTACAGAAAGCTTTCTACGTGGCCCACCTCATTAGTAAGGGTATCTCATCCAGGGGCAAGCTGGCCATAACATCCCTGCATTCTTCCCTTATAAGACCCATTATTGAGTACAATGCCCCTTTTGGCATGTACCTCACAAAGTACATGCAGCAGTTGGAGCGACCACAGATGTTCCTCACCCACAGAATCCAGGGCCTCAAACATCTACCCTACACAAATAGGCTAAAAGCCTTGTCTCTCTACTCAGTCTCCTACAGACTCCTCAGGGATGACCTCTGTCTGGCATACAAAGCAATCTCAGACCCCTCCCTGATGGGACTGCTGCATATCTGCAAGTCAAGCTCCACTCAAGTAACCCACATGGGTGACCTCAACATGGTCTTTGACATCAATAGGACTTGTTGGAGGGAAAGATTTGTGTCCCAGAGACTCCCCCTTTTTTTGGAATAGACTCCCTCTCCACATAAAGCAGAGTACCTCATTAAACCTTTGTAAGCACAACCTGGATAACTGGATAGAAAACAGAAA
Source organism: Protopterus annectens (assembly GCF_019279795.1). Lineage (NCBI taxonomy): Eukaryota > Metazoa > Chordata > Ceratodontiformes > Protopteridae > Protopterus > Protopterus annectens. The sequence continues at coordinate 1,216,247,041 of NC_056726.1, forward strand.
ATACACCCCTGGGATTCCAACTGTGTCCCTGCTTGACAGTGACATAGGGTGCTGACTTATTGGAACATGGGCTAAATTCTTGGCTAGTCTTGTAAGAGCCTCAGAACCAGTAGCCTTGTAACTTCCTATGATCCTGATGTGTTTGCATGTAATAAACATTTTAAACAAACACCCAAGCCTCATCATCTTATTTGAATACACAAGACAAGCAGCATAGAAGACATACAGACTCTACACAGAAGGCACCCCAGCTGAGAATCAAACCAGAGACCCTCTCGCTGTGAGTTGACCACACTAACCACTGCACTACTGTGCCACCCAGCTACAAAAAGTAATCTGCTGGAGCTTTTCAACTGTAAATGCTATTCATCATCGTAACATTGTGTATACAATTTTAATAATACACATATATGCATATGCTTACTTGTGTGAGAAAATCTCAATATTAATAATTAATAAACTACACTTATTTAAGTGGTTTGTAGGATGACATTGGTGATCAAGAAGAGGACGATGAGTGTGAGGGCAGCACCAAGGATCAAATGGTGAAAATTGAAAAAGGGTAATTGTGAGGTGATGTTCAGGAAAGAGTTAAGACAGGCACTGGGTGGCAGTGAAGAGTTACAGAATAGCTGGGTAACTACAGCAGAGTTAGTAAGAGAGATGGCTAGAAAGGTGCTTGGTGTGACACCTGGAAAGAGGAAGGAGGACAAGGAGACCTGGTGGTGGAATGAAGAAGTACAGGAGAGTATACAGAGAAAGAGGTTGGCGAAGAAGAAGTGGGATTGTCAAAGAGATGAAGAAAGTAGACAAGAGTATAAGGAGATGAGGTGCATGGCAAAGAGAGTGGAGGCGAAGGCTAAGGATAAGGCGTATGAAGAGTTTTATAAAAGGTTGGACACTAAGGAGGGAGAAAAGGACCTGTACCGATTGGCTAGACAGAGGGACTGAGCTAGTAAAGATGTGCAGCAGGTAAGGGTGATAAAGGATAATGAGGGGAAACTTACTCACAAGCAAGGAGAGTGTGTTGAGAAGATGGAAAGAGTACTTTGAGGGGTTGATGAATGAAGAGAATGAGAGGGAGAGAAGGTTGGATGATGTGCGGATAGTGAATCGTGAAGTGCAGTGGATTAGCTAGGAGGAAGTAAGGATAGCTATGAAGAGGATGAAGAACGGAAAGGCTGTTGGTACAGATGACATACCTGTGGAAGCATGGAGGTATTTAGGTGAAATGGCAGTGGAGATTTTAACTAGATTGTTTAATGAAATCTTGGAAAGTGAGAGGATGCCTGAGGAATGGAGAAAAAGTGTTTTGGTACCAATTTTTAAGAATAAGGGTAATGTGCAGAGCTGTAGTAACTACAGAGGGATTAAACTGATCAGTCACAGCATGAAGTCATGGGAAAGAGTAGTGGAAGCTAGGTTTCATAGTTTCATAGTATAGTACTAGGCTATCTGCCCTGGGGCATTTGTAAGCCTAGCCATAGTGATGTGGCTTTTGCCACCCCATGAAATGGTACAAAAATGTACAGAATAAATCTAGAATACTGTGCCTCTGTCTAGTAGTGACACAATGAAGGTCCCCTTATATAATAGAATTAGTTTACTGTGCCCCTGTCTAGCAGTGACCCAGAAGTGACCCCTGGGGTAAATCTTCGATCTCCCATCCACTCATCAAGACTTCTCTTGAAGAGAGTTAGTGAGGGGCTCTGCCTAATATGAACTGGGATCCTGTTCCAAAGCATGGGAAGCCTTTGGGTTATGAATCTATCCCTCCAGCATGTCCTATTCATACTTGTGCCGAGGTTTAAGTCTTTAGCTCTCGTGGTCCTGATGGATTTGGATTTTTTGAGGTGGAGCATGTCCATCAAATCCTGATTGGACATGGCCTTGTACGTCAGGCAGAGATCACCCCTGAGCAGGCGGTATGCCACTGAATAGAGCTGAAGTTTCTTTAGTCTGGCGGAATAAGACATATGTTGGAGACCCTTGATCCTTTTGGTGAGGTACTCCTGTGGTCTCTCCAGCTGTTGCAAGTGCCGGATGAGGTACATACCAAATGGGGCATTGTACTCAATCATGGGTTTGATGAGGGAGGAATATAAGGGTACAATGACATCCTTGGATCTGGATGTGAATCCCTTCATGATGAGGTGTGCAAGGTAGAATGTTTTTCTAACCACTTTGGCAACATGGGTGTCAAATGAGAGGTCGCTGTCTACTTGGGTCCCTAGGTCTCTGATTACTTTTTCCGTACTCAGTGGGTTGCTGTCTATGTGATAATTTGTGGGTACTTTGTTTTTTCCAAAAGGTATGACTATACATTTTTTGGCATTTAGTTTAAGGCCGTGACTACGGCACCAGTTGTCCGTTTCAGTGAGGCCTTTTTGTAGGATGTGTGTGTCAGCTGGTGTATCGACTATGGCGCCTAGTTTGCTGTCATCTGCGAACTTTGTCAGCCACAGCCCTCCCATGTTTGCTTTAACATCTGAGAAATAAATGCCGAACAAGAGGTGTCCCAGGACAGATCCCTGTGGGACACCACTTGTGACTGGCTTTGAGTCTGACATTGCTCCAGAGATTTTAACTTTATGGGTTCTGTCCTTTAGCCAGTTTGCAACCCATCTAGTGACATAAGGGTTTACTTTTAAGCTATTTAGCTTATCTATGATGCCTGAGTGGGGTATTGTATCGAAGGCCTTAGCCAAGTCCAGGTATGCTGTATGGACTGCTTTGCCCTCATCAATGGCTCTAGTGACTGTTTTGAAAAAGTCAACCAGGTTTAAAAGGCAGGATCTACCCTTCACAAAGCCGAACTGGGTGGGGTCAAGTGTCTGTAGGTCCCCTATGTCTCTGTTTATAAGTTCCATAATGATTCTTTCCATAGCTTTGCAGACCAGGCTAGTTAAGCTTATGGGGCGGTAGTTTCCAGGGTCTGTAGAGGCACCCCCCTTGTGGAGTGGGACCACTGTTGCTGTACGCCAGTGTACAGGTACATAACCCGAAGTAAGGCTAAGATTAAATAGCAGTTTTATGTGTGGGTTTAGCTCCTCTTGGAGTTCTCATAACACGCACCCCGGGATACCGTCAGGTCCCATTGATGCTGTATTTTTTGCTTTGTTTAGGGCGGTTCTCACTTGGACATCTGAGATGGCCAGGAGATTACATTCAGCTGGGATAAGTATTTCTTCTTTTGGGGGTGAAGGAGGCGAGAAGTTTGCACTGAACCTGTCAGCCAGAATGTTAGCAATATCTATTGGTTCAGTGTATTTTCTTTTGTTGTGATCCAACTCAGAGCATATCTGAGGGTTTCCACCCAGGTTTCTAACATAGCTGAAGAAGGCTTTGTGATTATCTTTAGTGTCCTTAGCTATTTTTCTCTCAAAGTTTGCCTTGGATGTTTTTATGAGAGAACGTAGTTTTCTGCTAATGTTAATCAGAGACGTCTTCCCTTCATGGGATTTCGCTCTGACATGCAGTAGCTTCCTTCTTTTGTTATACAATTTGTTTATGGCTGAGGTCCACCAGACAGGATGCTTACATTTGGTGGAGAGGGACTTGGATTTGTTTGGGATTGCATGATCCATGCATTCCTGGATATGTCCATAGAAAGCATTTGTGAAGGATTCGGCATTGCGGGATGTGGTATCCACTGGCACAGTGGGCTTAAAGGATACCATCTCCTTCTTAAGAAGAGTGAAGTCTGCTTTTCAGAAGTTTTTCACTGTGGTCTTTTGTGCTGGGGGTGGAGGTGGGATATGTATATCCAGGGTGATTAGTTTGTGGTCAGATCTCACTAGTGAGGGGTATACTTCCGGTGTGGAGCATTTTGTCCCCATGTTTGTGATGATCAGGTCTAGTATATTTTCTCCCCTAGTGGGAGAGGTGACCAGCTGTTCCAGTGCATTTGAATTTATGAATTCCAGGAACCTCTGAGCTAGGGTATTAGGGCTAGAATAATGTACCCAATCTATGTTTGGGTAGTTGAAGTCTCCCAGTATGATGGTATTTTGTGATACATTCATATCCTCCAATGTCTTCAGGAAGGCTGAGTGGGGTTCTTGAGATTGGGAGGGTGGTCTGTAACATGCTACCAGTTGTATAGCAGTTTTGCCTATGGTTAGTTGCACCTGTATGGTCTCTGTTGTTTCATGTGTTGCTACTAACCTGGAGGTGTCGGTGTCCTTTATGAATATGGACACTCCCCCTCCCTTTGTGGTTTGGCCCGGGTTTTGGGGCCGAAAAGCATGATACGAGGTATAGCCTGGTAGTGCTGGGGTGCTCTCAGGAGCCTTGAACCAGGTTTCAGTTACTGCACAGACGTCAATGTTCTCCATGCTGAGGAGTGCATCAAGTGCCTGCATCTTGAGATTTAGACTTCTGGCATTGAGCAGCATTACCCTTAGTTTTTTTCCATTTTTGTTTTCTAAGGAGGTGGGTTTGTCTTTTGAGCCTTGCCTAAAAAAGGCATTATGTGGGTGGCAAGAGCCTTAGCCAATATCCGGAAGCCCAGTGGTGACAGGTGTAAGCCATCCCTTGTGAAGCAGCGTGGCTTGTCCAACATATCATCCCAGGCAGACAGATATTGGATCACCTTAGAATGACACCAGTACTCGAGTCAATTGTTAAAGCTGATCATCTTGTCTTTGTATTGTGGTATCATTCTTGGTGAGGGCAAGATGCTGCTCAGGGTCAGGGTCATACCAGCCTGGGCTACATAATCAGAGAGCTCCTCTATGTCTCTTTTCATGTAGTCCAGGGAGGTACGTCTCAGGTCATTCACCTGGAGGTGATGATTAGTGATCAGCAGTATGGTTTCATGCCAGGAAAGAGCACTACAGATGCGATGTTTGCTCTGAGTGTGTTGATGGAGAAGTACAGAGAAGGTCAGAAGGAGTTGCATTGTGTCTTTGTGGATTTAGAGAAAGCATAAGACAGGGTGCCTAGAGAGGAGTTGCGGTATTGTATGAGGAAGTCGGGAGTGTCAGAGAAGTATGTAAGAGTGGTACAGGATATGTACGAGGGTAGTGTGACAGCGGTGAGGTCTGTGGTGGGAGTGACGGATGCGTTTAAGGTGGAGGTGGGATTACATCAAGGATCATCTCTCTGAGCCCTTTCTTATTTGCAATAGTGATGGACAGGTTGACAGACGAGATCAGACAGTAGTCCCCGTGGACTATGATGTTTGCAGATGACATTGTGATCTGTAGTGAGAGTAGGGAACAGGTGGAGGAGACCCTGGAGAGGTGGAGATATGCTCTAGAGAGAAGAGGAATGAAGGTCAGCAGGACTAAGACAGAATATATGTGTGTGTGAATGAGAGGGAGGATAGAGGAATGGTGAGGATGCAGGGAGTAGAGGTGGTGAAGGTGGATGTGTTTAAGTACTTGGGATCAACAGTTCAGAGTAATGGTGAGTGTGGAAGAGAGGTGAAGAAGAGAGTACAGGCAGAATGGAGTGGGTGGAGAAGAGTGACAGGAGTGATTTGTGACAGACGAGTACCAGTAAGAGTGAAAGGGAAGGTCTACAAGAGGGTAGTGAGACCAGCTATGTTATATGGGTTGGAGACAGTGGCATTGACAAAAAGGCAGGAGTCAGAGCTTGACGTGGCAGAGATGAAGATGTTAAGATTTGCACTGGGTGTGATGAGGATAGACAGGATTAGGAATAAGTATATTAGAGGGTCAGCCCAGGTTGGAAGATTTGGAGACAAAGCCAGAGAGGCAAGATTACGTTGGTTTGGACATGTGCTGAGGAGGGATGCAGAGTATATTGGGAAAAAGATGCTAAGGATGAAGCTGCCAGGTAACAGGAAAAGAGGAAGGCCTAAGATAAGGTTTATGGATGTGGTGAGAGAGGACATGCAGGCGGTTGGTGTGACAGAGCAAGATGCAGAGGGCAGGAAGAAATGGAGACAGTTAATTTGCTGTGGCGACCCCTAACGGGAGCAGCCGAAAGAAGAAAAAGAAACTACACTTGTGTAAAAGTAACATGTTACTTTATTTAGTAACTAGTAACAGTAATATATTATGTTTTTTAGAAAAGTAATAAGTAATAGTAATATATTACTCTCACTGAAAAGTAATTAGTAATAGTAACTTACTACTTTTATAATAATTAGTAATAGTAACATTACTTTTATAGTAATTAGTAATAGTAACTTATTAGTTTTATAAGTAACTAGCAAAACACTGTTCGGGAGATATCCTGGGATATTATCAGGGCCCATCAAAGCAGTGTCCTTGGCTTTGGAGAATACAGTGAGGACCTGCATCTTAGTGATAGCTGGTGGAGAAATTATGGTGGGGGTATTTCCTAAGGGGTAAACTGGAGATAAAATTATCAGCCAGCACATTTGCTATATCAAATGGCTCTATATAGATAGTTCCATTCACTATTAATTTGGAACATTGTTGAGTGTTGTCTTTAACTGAAGAAAGCCTTATTGTTGTCTTTGGCTTGGGAAGATTTTTTTATCTCAAATTTGGCTTTGATGGACTTGATTAGTCCCCTGAGTTACTTGTTCAGATTCATAAGGGAGTTTTTATCTTAATGGGCAACACCCTTCCTGTTTTTGGACATGATTTTCTTTCTTTTGTTATACAACTTACTTATATTGGATTCCACCAGTGTTACCACCACTGCACTTCTGTCCCCATTTATATGTTCATAGTGATGATTGCTTTTGCAGAATGCCTCCCATTTTACACTTGCAGTAGTGTGAATAGCTCTCACCAAGCTGTGTGTCCACAAACACAGTTCACAGACAGTTCAATAAATCTGTCGGTGCTGAATCAAAGAACACTATCCCTTTGTGAGTCATGCTTCTGCATGGAACATGTACTTTTCTCAGTGCACACAACCATTTATGTAATTGCACATTGTATGCCATGTTTTTGAATCCCTTGGCACATATGGGAAGTTTGATAGAACTGCATGTTGAGCAAATAGTTTTATCAACAGTTTTGTGCTGTTATTGCTCACAGACTATTAATGGGGAATAACATTTGTAATCAATAATTCCCAAAGCAGTGGGCATTACTAGAAAATAACAGACTACCAATGGGCATTGCGAGGGCTGATGCCACAGGTGGAAGGCCTTCCTACTTCAGAAAGGTCTGTTATTTCCCTATAATGGCTCCTGGAGGGCATTATTAAATATCGTCTTTGTCTTTTTGTGTTCTGTATTGCATTTTTTATTTTAAAGGTAATTTTTGCTTATTTTGTGGTGCATTTACTTAATTATAATGTTAATGGCCAGAATTTCCATGTATAAATGTCCTTTATTGTTCTGGTTTCTGACCAGGTGTAAAGAATGTAAATGTAGTTTCTGTTAGCCTGGGAACACCAGCAAAGTGTGAAGAATGGTGTCATGTGAAGCAGCTCTGTGTTATTAATTTAAAGAGAGAGAATCAGAGAGCTCTGAGCATTTTATCTTGAGAACATCCAACATCAGCAGCACTGCCTGTTTCTATATATAAGTTTATTTTAGAACTGTGTTTTCTCATAGATATAGCTAGGAAATAGGAAGATTAGACTAGTTTGTTTTTCTGTGATGTCAGAAATTTTCTACAGTATTATTTTAAGTATTTCTCTGTGATCTCTGAACTCTTGACTATTTGTGACGCCCATGCACTGGCCCAGCAATCAAGAAGCCTCAATCCTCGCCACTAACACCAGAGAGGGCATCTCATATATGAGGAAAAGGATAACAAATACACACAGTAAAGTGCAATTTCCCATAAAAGCCCACAGAGATCATAGTCAATCCGGGGTTGGTCACTCCCTTGCTCTCCAAGTCCCCAAAAAGACTCCCCACTGGCACAGCTATAGGGTCCAGATCTCAGCCTATTGGGCAAGCTAAAATCTCTAGCACCCTCTCTGTCCAACCAGTGCTTCATGTCCCTGCCCAAGTAGCTGACACACACACTTTGGGATAAGAGTTTATACAACCACACAGATACTTATGGGGAAGGCTGGCACAGGTTCTCCAGCTGTGTCCCTATTACCCTGACTATACAGTAGTACCGCCTGCCACCACTTAGCTAATATTTATCAGCTACTCAAATGCCCTTAAAAGGGTGTCCAATTATTACTGTGTAATATTATTATCCAATTGATAGAATAGCCCAGGGCTAAAGCTATAGGAGTCGCTTTGTACAATTTTACCAAAGGCAAGCAAGTACTCTTAAGAGCTTAAATTATCTCTACACAAAGCAGCCACAGTTGAAAGGTTTTAAAATATTTAATAATAAATAATAAAAACACAAGACAATACTTCTTACTACACAGTGCTAGTCAAGAGTTCAGAGATCACACAAAAATACTTAAAATAATTCAGTAGTACAGTTCTGACATCACAGAAAAACACTTAGTCTAATCTTCCTAGTTCCTAGCTATTTTTAAAAGAAAACACAAGTCTAAATTGACTTACATCTAGAACAAGGCAGAGTTGTGAGTGAGATGGTCAAGACAAAAATGCTTAATAATCTCTGGTTCTCTCTGTATAAATTGACATTGCAGTTCTGATAAACATTACATGATTCTTCACCCTTCCTGGGGTTCCCATGCCAACAGAAACTGCATCTACATTCTTTTACACCTAGGCAGAAAACAGAGCAATAAAAATACATTTGCATGTTTAAATCTAGCAATTTAACTCTTGGTTAAAACAATAGAAAGAATGTGCTAGCCCATACGGAATGACTCTGAATCTTCAACTTCAAAGGACAGGCATGAAGTAATTTTAGTTCAAAGGACAGACATGAAATGCTTGTCTTAGCTTTCTTTACAGCAGACGGCAATGCTGTTACTTTTTTTGAAGTTCAACATTTCACAGCATATTCTTTCATTTAAGAAAACAAGTCTGTAGTTCAACATTCATATTTACAAGTGAAAGAATTATCTGCACAATTCTATTGGGCTAGGCTGACAGCCTTCACATTTCTTCACTCAATCTTCACACTAGTATTGTGTAGTAAGAAGTCTTGCCTTATTATTATTTATTATTAAATATTTTTAAACCTTTCAACTGTGGCCATTTTATGTAGAGATAATTTAAGTACATTGCATGTATATAGTGATACTGTACCAAGTCACTCTAATAAGCCTTGACTGTTCAGTCACACTAACCATTTGGATAATAATATTGCACTGTAATAATTGGACACCCTTTCAGAAGGGCCTTTAAGTAGCTGATATTAGTGGGTGGTGGCAACTGGTACTACCTTTTAGACTGGGCAGAAAAGTGGCACAGCTGGAGAACCTGTGCCAGCCTTCCCCAGGAATATGTGTGTGGTTATATATAACTCATCTCAAAGTGTGTGTGTGTGTGTGTGTGTGTGTGTGTGTGTGTGTGTGTGTGTGTGTGTGTGTGTGTGTGTGTGTGTGTCAGCTACTTGGGCAGGGACATGAAGGACTGATTGGACAGAGAGGGTGCTAGAGGTTTTAGCTTGCCCACTAGGATGAGATCTGGACCCTATAGCTGTATAAACAACAAAATGGATGGTGCAAAAACCAGTACTAGTAAGAAAACAAGTGCACCAAAACCTCAGTACAAAGGCCAGTAGTAGGGCTAATAACCAATATTTCCAATCACCACAGGAATGACTTTCCCATACAAAATCCAGTTTATTTCGAACACCCTCAGACTGCCACCACTAAAAGATGCGTATCTTTATCTGATGAAGTTTTGGACGAAACGTGGAAGTTTATTTTCTCTACGTATTGTTTTTGGTGTGCGTTGGTTTGTTCTTCAATAAACTGGATTTTGTATGGGAAAGTCATTCCTGTGGTGATTGGAAATATTGGTTATTGACCCTATAGCTGTGCCAGTGGGGAGTCTTATTGGGGACCTGGACAGAAAGGCAGAAACCAGCCCCAGACTGACTGTGATCTCTGTGTGCTCTTAAGGGAAATTGTACTTTACTTTGTGTGTATTTATTATCCTTTCCCTATATGGAAGCTCCTCACTGGTGTTAGTGGTGAGGATTGAGGCTCCTTGATTGCTGGGCCAGTGCATGGGTGTCACAGCATATATAAGGATGGATGTTCAAAGATCATGATGCTAGAATTTAAGGTGTTGATAAGCAATCTGTTGTTCTGGGTCCAGTTACAAATCTTTCCAAACTCATTGTGTAGTTTAAGCTGGAGCTGTGGAAGTTTATTGCTAGTTTCAGATATGAAGTCAGCAACATACATTATAATAGTCAGATTGTGAGGTTATTGGTGAAATCATTGCTGAAAAGTGAAAACAAATGGACTCAACCTTGGGATATTCCTGAGTAGAAAGAGCCATTACTTAAAAAAATGTTCTTTGAGCAGTCCTGGAATGATCTGTCTTGAAGGTAAGTTTGGAATCATAATATTGTTTGGGTACCAAAGCTCAGCCCGCTTAGCTTACGAAGGAAGAGAAAAAAAAAACAGCTGTGCTCCATGAGCAACTTCAACTACCCCACTATAAACTGGGATACTTGCAGGACCCCAAACTTACAGACACAGAAATTCCTGGACTTTTTAAACAAACACCTTAAACCAGGTAATCCATACCCCTATTAGGGGGGCAAACATACTCGACCTGGTACTCAAAAGCATTGGAGAATGCCTTGCCTGTGTCCTCTCTAGTAAGGTCAGACAACAAAGCTGTCTCCTTCATAATAAAAATCAGTTCTGTGACCCTGGGCACCGCACAACATTTAGAAACTATTTTAAGGCAAATTTCCTACTACTAAATGATAACCTATCAAAACTTCAAGTTCCTACCAAACCCTGAGAAAAACAGCTGCCTATACAGAACTATTCACAGAAACCTTGTGCAATCCTGTCAATAAATACAAAGAGACAGCTGTGCCTAACAAAAATAAGCCCAGAATTATCTAAAGAAATAAACTATCCTGGTGAAAACCAAACATTGTGCAACAAAATAAACAGTCACAGCCAAGATTAGGAAGTACTGTGCTCAGTGAAATAAAAACACTCATCATTCTCAACTAAGGAGGCAAATTCAGTCTACTAAAGTCAAATTTGAGGTAAAGATTGCCTCCCAGGCAAAGGACAACAAGGCTTTTCTATCACCTTTACTGAATTATCATTCATGACATAGGCAAACATACATTTATATAAAAGAAAACAAACCATGTTATCAGAACTTGTCAGAGATTTGGGATGCATGGCTAGGTGTAAAAAGGCCCTTGTGGTCATTAGCCTAGTAAACACCTATGAACATAGTAACATGTTCACAATTCATAGGTTCATAGGTTCATACTAGGCTATCTGCCCTAGGGCATTTATAAGCCTAGTCAGAGTTGTGTGGCTTTCACCACCCCTTAGGTTGAAGAATACTATACCCATTAGTTTGCCGTGCCTCTGTCCAGCAGTGATACAGAGATGATCCCCAGGGTAAACCTATGATCTCCCATCCACTGGTCAAGATTCCTCTTGAACAGAGCCAGTGAGGTGCTCTGTCTCACATGGACTGGGATTCTGTTCCACAGCATAGGGAGTCTCTGGGTGATGAATCTGTCCCTCCAGCACGTCCTATTTATATCCGTGTTGAGGTTTAAGTCTCTTGCTCTTGTGGCTCTGGTGGATTTGGATTTTTTGAGGTGGAGCATGTCCATTAATTCCGGGTTGGACATGGCCTTGTATGTCAGGCACAGGTCACCTCTGAGCAGACGGTATGCGACTGAATAGAGCTGGAGTTTCTTCAGTCGGGCAGCATATGGCATATTTTTGAGCCCCTTTATCTTTTTGGTGAGGAACTTTTGGGGTCTTTCCAATTGCTGCAGGTGCCGGGTAAGATACATTCCGAATGGGGCATTGTACTCAATCATTGGTCTGATAAGTGAAGAGTACAGGGGAACAATGACCTCCCTTGATCTGGATGTGAATCCCTTCATAATCAGGTGGGCAATGTAGAAGGTCCTCCTAACCACTTTGGCAATGTGAGTGTCAAAAGAAAGGTTACTGTCAACTTGGGTCCCCAGGTCCCTGATAACCTCTTCTGTGCTTAATGGATTGCCACCTATGTGGTAACTTGGGGTTACCTTGTTTTTACCAAAGGGTATGACTATACATTTTTGGCGTTTAGCTTAAGGCCATGGCTCTGGCACCAGTTATCCGTTTCTATGAGACCTCTCTGAAGGATATCTGTGTCTGATGGATTTTCAACTATGGCCCAGTTTGCAGTCATCTGCAAACTTTGTCAGCCACAATCCTCCTATGTTTGCCTGCACTTCTGAAAAGTAGATGCCGAACAAGAGGGGGCCCAGGACTGAGCCCTGTGGGACACCGCTTGTGACCAGCTTGGAGTCTGACATGGCACCAGCAACTCTAACCCTGTGGGTTCTGTCCTTGAGCCAGTTTGCAACCCATCTTGTGACATATGGGTTTACATTTAAGCTGGTGAGCTTTTCTATGATACCCGAGTGGGGTATTGTGTCGAAAGCTTTTGCAAGGTCAAGGTAGGCTGTGTGAACTGCCTTACCCTCATCAATGGCCTTGGTGACTGTTTCAAAAAAGTCGACCAAGTTCAAGAGGCATGATCTGCCCTTGACAAAGCTGAATTGGGCAGGATCCAATGTCTGTAGGTCCCCTATGTCTTTATTTATGAGTTCCATTATGATCCTCTCCATAGCTTTGCAGACCAGGCTTGTTAAGCTTATGGGCGGTAATTACCAGGGTCCGTAGAAGCACCGCCTTTGTGGAGTGGGACCACAGTTGCCGTACGCCACTCTTTGGGTACGTATCCTGTGGTAAGGCTAAGATTAAACAGCAGCCTTATGTGTGGGTTTAGTTCCTCATTGAGTTTGTGTAGAACACAGCCGGGGACACCATCCGGTCCCATTGATGCTGTGTTTTTAGCTTTAGAGAGAGCAGCTCTCACCTGGGCATTTGAGATGATTGGGAGGCTACACTCTGCTGGGATAGATATTTCTGGGGGGGGGAGGGGAGAAATTTTCACTGAACCTGTCTGCCAGTATGTTTGCAATGTCTGTGGGTTCATTGATTTTTGTATCATTTTGGACTAATTCTGAGCATATCTGGGAGTTTCCACCCAGATTTCTAACATAGCTAAAGAAGGCCTTATGATTGTCTTTTGAGTCCTTGGCGATTTTTCTCTCAAAGTTGGCCTTGGATGATTTTATGAGTGATCGTAGTTTTTTACTAGTATTGATCAGAGATGTCTTCCCTTTTAGGGATTTTGCTCTATCTTGTAGTAGCTTTCTCCTCTTGTTGTAAAGTTTGTTTATGGCTGGGGTCCACCAGATCGGGCGCTTGCCTTTGGTGGAGAGGGTCTTGATTTTATTTGGGATTGCTTGATCCATGCAATCCTGGAGGTGCTCGTAGAAAGCATTTGTAAGGGATTCAGCAGCGTGGGTTGTGGTTTCCAATGGCTCAGGGGCCTTGAAGGATACCACACCAGTCTTAAGAAGTGTGAAGTTGGCTTTTGAGAAGTTCTTCACTGTGGTCTTTTTTGTTGGGGGTGGGGGCGGGATGTGGATCTCCAATGAGATTAGTTTATGGTCTGATCTCACCAATGAGGGATATACTTCCGGTGTGGAGCATTTTGTCCCCATGTTTGTGATGATCAGGTCTAGTATATTTTCACCTCTTGTGGGAATGGTGACAAGTTGTTCCATAGCATTTGAGTTTATGAACTCCAGGAACCTTTGGGCTAGGGTATTGGGGCTTGAGTAATGTTCCCAGTCTATGTTTGGGTAGTTGAAGTCACCCAATATGATGGTGTTTGGAGAGACATTTATACTCTCCAGTGTCTTCAGGAAGGCTGTGTGGGATTCCTGAGTTTGAGAGGGTGGCCTGTAATATGCTACAAACTGTAGAGCAGTTTTGCCTATGGTTAATTGCACCTGAATGGTCTCTGATGCTTCGTGAGTTGCCACCAGCCTGGAGGTGTGGGTATCCTTGATGAATATGGATACACCCCCTCCTTTTGTGGTACAGTCCGGGTTTTGGGGCCGGAACGCATGATATGAGGTAAAACCTGATAGTGCCGGGGTGCTCTCAGGAGCCTTGAACCAGGTTTCAGTCACAGCACAGACATCGATGTTCTCCATACTGAGGAGGGCTTTGAGGGCATGCATCTTGAGATTTAGACTTCTGGCATTGAGCAGCATTACCCTTAGTTTTTTTCCATTATTGTTTTCTAGGGCGGTGGGTTTAGAATTTGAGCCTTGTCTAAAAAAGGCACTATAGGGGTGGCAAGAGCCTTTGTCAATATCTGGAAACCCAGGGGTGACAGGTGCAAGCCATCCCTTGCGAAGCAGTGTGGCTTGTCAAGCATGTCATTCCAGGCAGACAGACATTGGATCCCCTTAGAATGACACCAGAAATTAAGCCAATTATTAAAACTGATCATTTTGTCTCTGTATTGTGGCATCATTCTTGGTGAAGGTAGGATACTGCTCAGGGTCAGGGTCATACCAGCCTGGGCTACATAATCTGAGAGCTCCTTTATGTCTCTTTTCATGTAGTCCAGGGAGGTACGTCTCAGGTCATTCACACTGGCATGGACAATGACTGAGTCATACTTGTACTTGCTGTGGAGTGACCTGAGTGCTTGTGTTATGTGGTGGATTCTAGCGCCCGACAAGCAGCTTACTGTGACCCTCTCCTTGTTCAGTCTGGTGAGTGGGACGTCAGTGTGTCTGACTATGGAGTCACCTATGACAAGTGTGTCTGGCATTGTGTTTGGCCTTAAGGGCTGTGACTGATTTGCACACTGACTTTGTGATCTATGTGTTGCTTGTGTTATGTCATGAGGTGGCAGTTGTTTGGGTGTCTGCTTTGGAGGCCTCTGCTGTTTTGGTAGATTTTTGATCAGTGCCTCCGAGTATGTCTTTGTGTGTTTATGTGTTTGATTTGTAGTTGTGATAGTTCTATGTGAGACTGGGTTTATGGTGTGTGTGGTTACCTTCTCCTCCTGTCTGGTTTTGCCAGTCCTGAGTTGAGAGAGCTCAGCCTCCAGTTTGGCTATATAGTTGCATCTCTCGCATGTATTTGTGTTTTGTGGGAGGAGGAGAGGGTTGTCTGTGTACATGAGGCAATTGTAACATTGCCTCAATATTCCCATATTCACCAGCTGAGCAGGAGAGGACGCTAGCAACTGATCCTTTGACATGCTAGAGAAATGAAAAAGTTTGCTGTGTAACTGAGTCAGAAAGGACCTATAGGGAAGTGGGTACTCAAGGGGGTTTTAAGCTAGTGAAGTACTTTGTATAACATAGAAGTGCTTTACCTGACTAAAAAATGCTTTAGGAACAAGTGCTGAGCTTTACAGATAGAGAATAGACTGTTTAGATTACAAGTAGAGCAGTTCTAAGGGAAAAAATGAAGAGCAGACTTTACGGAGCCAGAAATAGTTTAACCTTGTTTAACCGGCGCTGCCTGATGGTGCGCTAGTGGCAACTCCACGCTAAATGCAGAAAAGGCAATAAGTCAGTAGTACAGGCTAGCACACTTTAGTGGGCAGCCAAACAATTAAATTAAACAGCAAACAAACACTTTTCGACTTGAATTAGACTAATTTCGACTAAAATGTACTTTTAAGTGCAGATAATAAAAAAATGCATGAAAACAGTTAAAGCTTGCTCTAGGTAAGCAGTAGAAGGTAAAACAAATATAAAAAACAGCAGGATACTTAATCAGGAAAGCAGTCGCTTTTTTCAGTTCTCTGTAGCCAGGAAGACTCAACAGGACCACGTGGAGCTGTGTCTGAGCAATATGGCTTCAAAAAAATGCCAGAGGCAGATTTTAACCAGGGAACTTCAAAAGAGCTAGAAATGGTCCAAAATGACCAATTACTACAGCTTCTTGTGCTGAGGTCACTTCCCTCAAGGACAGGTAGGCTATTCAAGGCTCCCCACTCCCACTGGTGAGCTAAGAAACTTCCTTCTATCCAAGTAAGGCAATAGACAATACAGGAACTACAACACAGCCCAGGATACAGCAAGGCCTGTAAACTGGTTTAACTAGTTTAGGAGAGGCAGGAAAACAAGGGATATTTTTTGTTTTTTTGTTTTTAAATAGAAACACACAGAAATGCAGAAAAGGCAATAAGTCAGTAGTACAGGCTAGCACACTTTAGTGGGCAGCCAAACAATTAAATTAAACAGCAAACAAACACTTTTCGACTTGAATTAGACTAATTTCGACTAAAATGTACTTTTAAGTGCAGATAATAAAAATGCAGTAAATAACTATGAAAACAGTTAAAGCTTGCTCTAGGTAGGCAGTAGAAGGTAAAACAAATATAAAAACAGCAGGATACTTAATCAGGAAAGCAGTCACTTTTTTTCAGTTCTCTGTAGCCAGGAAGACTCAACAGGACCACGTGGAGCTGTGTCTGAGCAATATGGCTTCAAAAAAATGCCAGAGGCAGATTTTAACCAGGGAACTTCAAAAGAGCTAGAAATGGTCCAAAATGACCAATTACTACAGCTTCTTGTGCTGAGGTCACTTCCCTCAAGGACAGGTAGGCTATTCAAGGCTCCCCACTCCCACTGGTGAGCTAAGAAACTTCCTTCTATCCAAGTAAGGCAATGGACAACACAGGAACTACAACACAGCCCAGGATACAGCAAGGCCTGTAAACTGGTCTAACTAGTTTAGGAGAGGCAGGAAAACAAGGAATATTTTTTGTTTTTAAATAGAAACACACAGAAATGCAGAAAAGGCAATAAGTCAGTAGTACAGGCTAGCACACTTTAGTGGGCAGCCAAACAATTAAATTAAACAGCAAACAAATACTTTTCGACTTGAATTAGACTAATTTCGACTAAAATGTACTTTTAAGTGCAGATAATAAAAAATGCAGTAAATAACTAAGAAAACAGTTAAAGCTTGCTCTAGGTAAGCAGTATACAAACTACTAATGTATACATGCAAACATTATACATTAGAAACGTTCTTTTATACAATTATCATCAATCAAACATTACATAAACTGATTAATTCCTGCCTTCCCTTAAACCTCATTCCTCTAAAACCTTATTCTGTGTGTATTGTTCCTACAATTTCTATTTTTTCTGTGTAATTTGCTCCTACTGTTTTTTTAAAGGTCTGACTTCCAATAATTTTATCTCTGTTACAATATTCACTATTTCAAATACAGTTGGTTTACCCTTTGATTTCCATTTTCTAGTAACTGATTTTTTGTCAGTCACTAGAATTAACAAGCCCTTACTATGTTTAGGCAAGTCAGATCCTGTATCTCAACTAAAAAAAAATATTTCCTTAATTACACTCAGTTACTCACCCAATATTTTGACATAGTACTCTCTAGGGATTTATCTGTCAACTCATTACACTCCCAAGAGTATATGTTACCAGTTACTTGTTTCTTCCCCATCACACTTCCAACAATTTCCATTTTCCTGAGGAACAATTCTTTAAAGTCTGCTTGGGATATAAAAATACCTATGCAAACTCTGCAAGCAAAAATCCTAAATCCTCTAAACTTTGTTGCATAATTTGGGAGCCATACATATATCGTCCCTTTGTTTCCTTGTGAATTGTTTATCCAATCTCTCTTCCCAATCTTTTCTAACCTACTCTGATTTATTCCTAGAGGTATCGTGCAACATTTCATATACCCTATTAATGAACCCTTTTTTAGCAGCAGCTTCTGCTATAGATTCAACTAAAAACTCTACGAGAGCAGGTCTTTCACATAAGATTTATCTATTCTTTTTTCTTTGCCTGATAGCCTGCAATCCAAATGTCTTCTTGACATCTTCCCATTCTATTGCATTTCCATCTCCAATTATTTGCTCCCAATATCTTGGCTCCTTCACCAGTTTTCTCCAGTAAATCCCACCCCCTTCCTGCCTATTCTCTGTACCCATAATTGCAGTCATCCCTATCAGCAACTCTGCTTTCTCCATTATCATGTTGGCTTAGATCTTAGAAAATGTATGCTGCTTTATGAATACAATATTCTGTACAGCTGTTGTTATTCTCCTTAAGGACCTGCATCCAAAATCCCACTCTCTCCCTTTATTTTTTTAATTTCCTCCCAGCTTCATCATCATCCCTTTCTACTTTGAATTACAGCTTTCTGCTTATGTTATGTATATGAGCCTTAACTATGTCGGGTGGGAGGTTGGCATAATGGTTAAGGCGTTTACCTTGCAGACACAAGGTGCAGGGTTTGATTCTCACATGGGGTAACTGGCTAGGCTTAAAATGGCCCACAAGGGCAGTTAGCCTAGTACAAATCTATGAACCTCAAATCAGGTAATCCTAAATCACCTTGTTCTATTAGAATGACTAAGTTAACCCACTTGACCTTTGCCCTCTTCTCTCACATAAAAGTGTTCAACTCTTTATTAATTACTGTCCACAACTTCTCCTTTGATTGATAAAAACATGCCTGACCTGTATATGAAACAAAAGGGAATAAAACATTATTACTACTGCTATTTTGCTATCCATATCCATAAACAAGAGCTTCCAGTTTCTCAGTTCTTGTAGTATCTTTTATTTAGTCTCTTCCCACACATCCTTAACTACCATAAGAGAATACTTTTTAACCCATACTCCTAAATATTTAATTTTACCATTTCCCAATAAATATGCGTACTGCTGAACCAATTCATGTGTGGATGCATAGTTTACAGCTATAGCCCTTGCTATGTCTTAATTATTTTTATGTCCTAAAAAGACTTGAATCTGTCTCAAAATGTTCCACAACACTGAGATGTCCTTTTCTGGTTTTATCGGGTACAAAATAATATTGTCTGCAAATCAAGCCAACTTTTCTTAAATACCACATCAATTATATCCTTCAATTTCTGAATCCCTTGTTTTCTTTTTCAGTGGCTCTAAATATAGCACAAATAACAAAGGAGAAAGAGGACATCCCTGCCTGGTTCCACTGTTCAGACACAACTTATCAGTGAGGAACACCCCACATGCACTTTAATTTTACTTCCAATCCCTCTTATATCCTCCTAGTTAAACTTATAGTTGCATCAGGGAATGCAAATGGTTCCATTATCCCATCTTACTCTGTCAAATGCTTTCTCTGCATCAAAACCCATTAACAACAGCAGTATGTTCTTACATCCTGCTTCCCTCTGGATCATCATTGTTCTAGTAATATTGACAAATGTTTGCCTCCCCTCCATAAAACCACACTGATCCATACCTATCAATTTTGGCAACACCTTTGCCATTCTTTTAGCTATTATACACAATTTATAATCATGATTCAAAATTTAAAAGGGCCTATATGAAGCTGGGTCTGATGGGTCTTTATCGTCTTTAGGTATTACAGCCACTGCACCTTTCTTCCAGGATTTTGGTGATTCCCCTCCTTTTAAAATACTGATACACATACCTCTCAACTCTCCAAATTTTCACAGAATATCCAGATTTTTGACTCATATTTTTGGTGTGTTCCTCAGAAAATTTAGGTTTTCTGGCAAATCAGTGAAGATTAAATTTACTAAATAATGACAGAACATTTGAGTTTAAAACTTCATATCTTTCAGAAAATGTACAGAAACACAAAACCTTTTATTCTAACAACTTTCTAAGTTTAGAAATGCAATATTTAAAATGTGTCCCTTTTTTGGGCCTTTGTCCCCCCATTATTTTTGGCTTTGTCCAGATTTCTTGTGTTAAGATGTTGAAAACTATGCTGCTAAACAAAACCTTCCAGATCTTTATTACTTTCTCCCTACCTAGCTTCCAGACTGCTACTGGAATACCACCTATTCCTGGAGATTTTCCTGCAGATTGATTACGTCACTGTTTTTATCTCATCTCCTTCTGTCTTAACTATTAACTGGTGATCCTACTCTGACACTGGCATACCTAAGTCTTCCTTAAATAATTCCATTTGTGCCTTTTCTTTATTTCCACATTCCTCTGCTTTATACAAATTTTCATAAAATTTCTGAAATATCTCTAATACCTCTACAGGATCTCTGGCTATTTTTCTTGTTATAGACTCCCTACGTTTGGCAACAATCCTTTCTACTTTCTGTTGCCAACGTCATTTGTGCTAAAGGTATTTCTGCTCTAGAGTTGCTACCAAAAACAGTTGCTTAACATATTTTTTTCTAAATGCATATATATTATCCAGATACTCCTTTTTTTCTCTTTACCACTCTGCAATTGCACCTCTTCCAGTTCTGTGAGATCTCCCTTATTCTGTAATACTTTAACATTTGTTAGCCCCTCTAATAATTCCTGTACTTCTTAATCATATCTTTTTTATTTTATTTCTACCCTATTTTTAAACTCTACTTTCATTTTATCCCACCCAGCTATAACTTCTGAAGATATTTATATCTTCCTTAATAACTCAGATAATTTCCACTACCCATTCCTTAACTTTCTCTCTTTTTAATGAGTAGGTGGGGAATTGCTGCTGTCACATTTGTACTTCATTACCCCACATTTTTATTTTAGTTGTTATTAATGCATATTCTGAAATAGTTATTGGATATTTGCTGAAGCTTTTAATTAAAGACACAGGTTCATGTGAAATATAATTTCTGTCTAGTCTAGCTCAGTTGTTATATCTTGGGAAATAATATGTAAATTTTGCACAACTTCTTACTACTGAAGTCATGTCTTCCATATCAAATAGTTTCATAAATGTCTTCAGAAATCTACCCTCTTTTGTTATATTTTCTTTGCTAGGTCCCACAAATACAGCCTCACTATTGCAAATCAAGTTCCAGTCCCCACTAATAAGTAATATTCCCTGCTGAAAGCTGATTATTTTTCCCAAAATTTTCTTAAGCTCCATAATAGCAGTTCTAGGTGGAATATAAATACATGTCATTGTAATCCTCCTCCCTTGCCAGTAGGCTCTTACTACCAGAAATCTAGCATTACTTTTTTTCCTCTTCTATCGCTATCATTAAAGGTCCTCTAGCAATTAGCATAATTACTCCCCTTTTCTTTTGTCCCTAATATTCTGTTGAATATCCATCCTGACATCCTTTCTGTATCAAATTCACATACTCACATCTTTCCACACGAGTATCCTATAGTACTGTTATTTGCACACTGCGTTTATGAATATAATTCGATACTCTTACCTTTTTGTCTGTACCTGTGAGGCCATTCACATTCCAAAATATGATGTTTAGTGTAGCCAATATGATAAGAAGTTTTTATTCCCATCTATTATATATGACAGCTTTTTTTAACTACAAGGCTTTCTTAAAGTATGTCCAAAACCTCAAAGGCAGAACACAGCAGTATGCAGAACTGATTGTAAATGGAGCCACCTACATGGAGCCAAAGATACAGCAAATATGCTAGCCGACAAATTCAGCTCCAATCTTACCCCCTCTCTCCCCCAGCAACTGCTAAGGAAATACCATTAAAGAGAAATTCTGATCACTAGGGAGCAGGTCTTAGATGCCCTCTCTAATGCCAAAAACACTGCATTGATGGGCCCGGATAATATCCCAGGATGCTTCTTAAATAGCCTGAAGCATGTCCTGTTGGGACCACTGGTGTCACTGTTTAACAATATTCTCCAGGCAACCTTTGTTCCACTCAAATGAAGAACTGCAATTGTTATGCCTCTGCACAGGGATGGGCCATCAACGAACCCCAGGATCTACAGAGCCATAAGTCAGACTTGTCTTATATGCAAAACCATGGAAAGAATTATCATGAAAATGATTAACAACATAGAAAACCTTCAAACACTGGATCCAACCCAGTTTTGTTTCCTCAAGGGCAGATCATGTCAAGTCTGGTGGACTTCTTTAAGGTCATCAAGGCAATGAATAAGGGAAAATGGTGCACACTGCCCACCTTGATCTGGCCAAGGCATTTGATACAATACCTTACTCAGATATTGTGAACTAACTCACAGATATAGGCATAAAAAGCCCTATGTCACATACTGGATAGCCAGCTGGCTCTCAGATAGGACCCAGGAAGTTAGGATAGAGGAGACCACCACCACAAAGAGGCCAGCCACTAATGGAGTCCCACAACATTCTGTGCTCGGTCAGCTCCTTTTTGTCATTTACTTCTCAGAAGTCAAGACCCATGTCAAGGGACTCTGGCCGACCAAGTTTGCAGATGACTGCAAACTAGGAACAATCATAGAATCCCCCCAAGATAGTAACATCCTACAGGAAGGACTAATACAGACAAATGACTGGTGACAAAGCCACATCTTAAAACTCATTGCCAAGAAATGTATAATAGTACCCATTGGGAAATTAGCAGCCCTAAAAAATTACTTCATCAATAACATACCCCTATGAATATAGTCAGTAGTCAGGGATTTGGGTACACATGTAGTTAGTAAAGTAGGTTTCAACCACCGACATGTCTCTAACGTAGTAAATAATGAATTCTATGTTGCACAACTTATAAGCAAGGTCATGGCATCTAGGTCTAGGGAAGTCATCGTTCCACTGTATTCAGACCTCATTAGGCCCATCATCGAGTGTAACACCCCTTTGGTATGTACCTGATCAGGCACGTGCAACAATGGCATCATCCACAGAGGTTCCTCAGGAGAAGAATATAGGGTGTATACAGCATGACCTATTCAGATCACCCCTCTATATTCAATTTCTTACAGACTGAGAGGCAATCTATGCCTTATATACAAGGCATCCTTGGTCCCACTCTGATGAGCTTTTTGTATATCTGTAAAATGAATAACATCAGAATTACTTGATCTATGGTTTTAAACTTTGCTTGTGACATAAATAGGACATGTTGGAGGGGCAGGTATGTGTCTCAAATAATTCCCCTTCTCTAGAGCAGGCTTCCTATCTATGTGAAGCAGAGCTCTTCCATAACTCTGTTCAAAAGAAACCTGGACCAGTGGATGGGAAACTGGAAATATACCAAAGGTCTAGCACCCATGTCTCTAATGAACAGAGGCAGCCTGTAAATCTTGCCGTAGCTTACATATATCTGTTAAAATAACCTCTAAGGTACATAAACTTGAGGAATACAATTGGGATGCTTGGTTAAGCCTATAGATCTATAGGTAAGTACTAGGCTATCTACCCTTATGGGCCATTTTAAACCTAGTCAGTTTTCCTGAAAGCTGAGAATTAAACCCTTTATATTGTGTCTGTGAAACTAAACTTTTAACCATTATGCCAACTCTCCCCCGAAAAAGTGTATTTCCTCTTACCCCTAAAATAATCTTATTTATTAACCAAGCCCACTGGACAAGGTCCCTTTTCAGGGCAACTCAGGAGCAATACCTGGTTAAGTGACTTGCTCAGAATTACACCATAGGCAAATGAGGGTAGAGGATAATCAGACCTTGTACTATAGGAACTATAACATGCAACTTTAAACTCCGCACCAGGTGCCAGAGGCCCCAGTGGTCATCAGCCGAGTATGCACCTATAAATCCAAAACAGCTGAACGCTTTTATTTGACAAAAGGTAGGACTTCTTCATAATTGCTGGTACATGAATCATTCAGCATTTTATAATTTATTAATCATAGCATAAGAAATCATGTGACAGAAGAAAATCATATGATCGACCAGCAAACAAACACATTGGTTAGTGCAAGGAAGTAAAACATGAGATAGAAAATGAAATGCAAACTAAAACACAAAATAGAAATATTACTTTGAAAAGTAAAAAAAAAATGTAATATACATGTATGTGTGTGTGTGTGTGTGTGTGTGTGTGTGTGTGTGTGTGTGTGTGTGTGTGTCTAATATAAAAATTCAAAATAGTAATAGAAATAGTGTCATTGAAAACAGGAGGGGAACTGGCATCAAAGTTCATCTGCCATATACTGGCTTTATATTCAGTCCTATTCACCCACAGGAATGGGTAGGATAGACTGAGATTTCATCTAAAATGCAAAATTTAAAGCCCAAGGTATTACACATTTGAAAAATTTTATAAAGGGCACTAGTAAGTTTCTTGGTGTAAATGTCATAAATATGATCGTAAATTCTTCTTCTCAACGTTCTCTTGGTCTTTCCTATATAAAGAATGTGCAGGAGGTGCATTTAGCAAGGTAAATTAAGCTAGAACTTCCACAGTCAAACTGTCTGGTAAAGTTGATGGTTTTGTTACGTGTGTTAATCACTACATCACTGCCTTCTAAAATTTACCTATAATAATTACAAAACACAAACTTGAAGGTTATACATTTTAGTTGTTACTTAGAGAAGCCTCTTTATTGTTTGTTTTTTTTTTTGTTTTTTTTAAATTTTGCCTTCTTATGTATATAATGAGGGGACAATCACCCAAAAGCCCAGCAATTTCTAAAAAGTGTGAAAATAGGCACCAATTATTAGTCAAAATGTGTTTTACTTTGTTTTTATGTGTTTTGTATTTCCTTCTTTTCAGATTAATCATCCGTGGTTCTACAAGTTAATTTTTCAATTATGTGTAACACACACTTTTTATATACGAGTTTCATTTATAAAAAATGTATGGCTAGGCATTTTTGGTTCTTGTAATCACATGTACCCATATGCCTTGTATGACTACATTTTTCAGACCACTACTTTGGTAAGTGATTTAACCATTTTAGTAGACTCACTTCTGAGGACTGATGCACACATTAAATGGATTACTAAGAAATGCTATGGTCTCATCAGGAACATACTGCATTGTTGTACTAGTACAGATTAAAGTGTCTTAACCCAGTTACTTGTGATGAATATTCTGTCCTCCATCACTGAGTACTGTTGCTCTTTCTGTGTGTTTGGTGCATCACATTTCAAAATGATTGAGCATATCCAGAAAATGAACACCAGGCAGATAACTGGGCTTAGGCAGTGGTCTGAAAGGAGAAGAGTTAATCATTTGTCTCTTGTCTATAGGCTACAAATTATTAATAGGTGACTTAATGGTAGTCTACAAATGTCTAAATTATGCCTGATACTTTAGGCACTTGTTTTATTAGATATAATGTCAATACCAGGGATAATAATTTAGCCATCAATCTACCTATTGCTAGAGCTTCACTGGAAGGCTCCTTCACCTTAGAGCAGGAAGGTTGTGGAAGTCTGCCATTTTTAATCAGAAATACTAACAGACTAGAGGTATTCAAGAAGCTAGTAGACTCTTGGTATAAGAATATTATTTAAGCTTCTGGGTCACAAATCAAGCAAAACAGCATAAATTGATTTGGATATTATATCACTGAATATTGCATTTCTTCACATTACAAACAGCCAACTAGCAATATCTCCAACACAGTACATTAAATATGGTCAGTGGCAGTGTATTTTTATGTCTGTCATCATGACAAATCATAGTATGCCTCTCAATAGCATATAGCTCTCTCAGTTATGAAAAGGAGAATGTAAATGTTAAATTATGAGCAACAATTGACAAACAATGGTTGCTAACTTCAAAGCAGTTTTCCTGGATTAATAATCTTACTGTCAATTTGTTTCATACAATCTGCCCTTTCTTATGCCAACTACTATTAATCATGAAATCCAGGTCCAAAAAATGTCATGACATTATAAGGAGGAATGGATGCTACAATAAAGTTGCAAAAAGGCAATATAATTATGAATAACTTAGTAGCCTAGTAGGATATTTGTCTTGCTAACTGATGTAATGAATTAAAACAAAATAAGGTGAGAGTGTTGTTCCATAGCTGCAAGCTTAGGAATTTCTATAATTTTGTTGAACTTGTTCTTAAGCCTGGATTTACAATGGGCACATTGATTAATTTGTTTATCAGTATGCATGCTGTATTTTAAATAATAATTGAGTGTCACTAAATAATTTTCAGCAGAGATGGATGTTGTGGGATGAAATGTTATATTTAAAGCTTGTGTGTATTCATATTAAGAGTACCTTTAGTTCTTAGACTTTTTTGAGCTTACTGAACTAGTAGTCTCAAACAGTGGAAAATGACCTTCTTCTGCACAGAATACCCATCACAAGCAGGTACTGGATCCCTACCTGAAGTTTGAAGAAGGAATCTACCCCAAAAAAAAGCCTTGTAGACCTTTAGTCGAGCTAAGAACTTTAAATTTTGACCCACATTGAAGTTATTAATAACACTGGACTGGGCTGTAATGGAAGAATAACTAAGACCATTGTTAAAAAGTTCAGAGAGGAGCCCCAGCTCCATAGTATAGAAGGATGAAGCTCTGACTCTGGCCCAGATGACCCCAGATTAATTAGTAGCTTGGATACTCAATGATCCAGGTAGAGGAAGTGGGGACAAGTGGCTTATGTGAGCTCCTATGGGGAGGGAGGTGGACCACATGCTACATTTCCAACACAACAAACAAAACAAAACAAAACCTCATGGCTGAAGGGTAGTAGTACCAATGAAAAACTCTCAGTAAATAAAACAAAACGTGGTACACAAAATAACACAGGGGATCTAAAAGAAAAACATTAATGTCAGATAAGCGCTTTACCCAATATTAAAGGTATAGATGTTGATACATTGTTTTTATTACATAATAATGATTATTCTAACAGTATGATCCATGTGATCTGCCTGTTTTTAGAACTTATATTGGATAATAACATTTTTGTTATTGAGAATAATTACTTACAAAAAAAGGAGTTGCGATGGGCACTATTTGTGCAAACAGGTATGCTAATTTGGTGATGGCGCAATGCGAAGCTGAGAATGTCTTATGCACCCACAGTTATTCCTCCAATGTTAGAGTCTATGGCAGATTCATGGATGATATATTTATGTTGTAGGAAGGTACAGTAGAACTTTTAGATGAATTCTTACAACAGTTAGAATCTAGTACTAGTTTCCTTAGGTTTACATCCCATGTTTTATTTTATACTATTGATTTTCTTGATGCATGCTTATCTAAGGATCAGGAAGGACAAATAGATACAACTTTATACAGGAAACTCTGTTGGAGAAATGGGATATTGCATCATAATAGAATGCATCCCACATATATTTTCTCCAATATTATTAAGGGTCAATCAATCAGAATGTCTAGGTTACATACTGATAACATCCATTTTGGTATGGCGATTGATGGCTTATATAATGATCTTAAGATTAGGGGTTATTTGAAAAAAGAATTTGATGAGTCCTCATGTTTTGCTAATGTGAGACATGAGGTATGTCCTTATTATTCTTCTGCCAGGAAGTTACCTCAATGGAAGCATAATTTTAATAACAGGAATAAGTTTATCCTCACCTATTCCAGTGATGTCACGAATATATGTGACATAGTAAGAAGAAATTGGCCTATTCTGATGACAGACACTCATGTTTGGGAAGTGGTGGGTGATAAACCCTGCTATTTATTTAGAAACAAATGTTTGTTTGAAAAGACGTCTTTGTTATAAATAAATTGGTGCTGGAGCACAGGATATGCTCTTGCCACAAAGGTTAGGTACTTATTCCTGTAATCATTGTAGAGTGTGTAGTTTTATTTCCAAAGATAAGTGTTGTGTTTTATTCATCTTATGACTAATAAGGTGTTTTTCCTGGATTTTATGCTGATTGCACTAGTTATAATTTGATTTATCTTGCAATCTGTAATAAATGTGTCAGTTTTTACGTTGGGAAAACTACACGCCCCCTTAAGGGGCATATACTGGAACATGCTGGTTGTATACGTAGGAATGATGCTTCCGGTGCCCTTGCAAGGCATGTTAATGAGTATAAAGATAATGTTTTTTCATTTATGGTATTGCAGAAGATCCATGATGGTATACGACTGGAGGATTTTAATAATAAGGTAGAGCTGACAGAGATGGAATGGATCATAGCACTACAGGCACATAGAGCGCCAGGGCTGAATATGTCTGTTCCCTTAAAGCCTGTTTTAAAAACTCATGATTTAGTTCTCTGATTGTAATTTTTTTATTAATGCTTTCATTTTATTGATGTATTTGAATTTTTAGCTTTTTATATATACTATTGTGATTGCAGTGTGGGTTTAAGGTCTGATGAAGCAGAGTTTCTGCAAAAGCACTTACCTGTCATTAAAGCTTTTCTTTTAAATCCACTGTGTTGGTTTGTGTACCACATTTTTGTTTTATTTATATTTCCAACACCACCCAAAGACAGAGGAATGCTGCACGCAGTACTATGGGTCATGGAGTTATGCTTGGTTCTGTCGAGCCATGTCTCCATGTCAGCCTTCATGGGGTATGGGTGAGAACATGCAGGCCCTGACATCAGCTGTTAGAAGGAGGGATTAGTTTAGAGAAATACACCCCATGGCTGCCTGGATCATTGCTCTCAACTGTCCAGATTGTCACAGAATGTTCAGATTTTTGACTCATATTTTTGGTCCGCATCTCATAAAATTGTGGTTTTCTAGCAAATCACTGATGAATCATTGAGGACTGATGTCAGAAAATAATGGAAGACATTTGATTTTCAGAATTCATATCCTTCGGAAAATTTACGCTAATGCAAAAACTGTTATTCTATCAACTTTCTAAGTTTGTAAGAGCAATATTTAAAAAGTGTCCCTATTTTTATGCCTTTGTCCCCCCATTATTTGTGACTTTGTCCAGATTTCTTGCTCTAAGAGGTTGAGAGGTATGGCCTGGATGACTGCTGCACCATGAATAGCACTTTCCCTGGTGATGAGGAATGAATGGTCAGTTAAAGGCAGTAGCTAGATGGTCAGTAGGCATGAAGGAGACAAACATGAGTTAAGAAAAAAAAGTTCACAGAGGTACTGAAGGACCAAAAACATTAGTGAGGGAAAGAGATGTATGTCCCTGGAAGAAGTACATACAGAAAATCTTTTAAATTTCTCCTTATAAATCTTCTAATTAGATAGCCATTTGGAAGAAGACAATATAGAAACCACTCTAGCTAAAACTTCTTTCAGTCTTGCAGCTAGCAGAACTTGAGTAACTAAGGTGTTAGCTTGAGGAAATAGAGTTATACGTGAGTCAACAAAGATATGTGATGCTGTAACCAAAATGGAATGGCTAGACATAACTGCTGAAATAGTTCAGAAATCCTTCTATGTAGTTCAACTAATTTCCAAAGCCATCTCCTCTAGATCCAGAGAAGTCTTAATTCCCTTGTACTCATTTCTTGTCTCATGCAACTTTAGGGACCTAGGATATTCCTAACTAATATTAGTTTAAATGAATCACTCAACCTGAGTCACCATAGACATTTGAAACTAGAAAGATCAGTGACCCAAAGACCCTCAGTTATCTGGACAGACTGGCAGTTCTTTGTAAAAGGAACTATTATTTTATCAGTGGATAAATAAGACATTTTGGCATGACAGATCCATAGCACAAGATACCCCCAACTCTGTAAAAACAATCCACTACATGCCAACCAGATTAGCACTTTACCACCTTCAGTGTAAACCTAGATAACTGGATGGACAGCCTCAAATTCTCCTCTAGTCTATCTTCTGTTGCCCTCCTTGAGGCTGGAGGAAACTGCTGAATATAGTTTATTGGCTAGGCTTGTAATGATTTGCAGACTGATTGCTTAGTGCTTACATATGAATCTATGAACTGCAGATAATTATTTTTTGCTTTTGAAGGCCCACTCCAAGATTATCTTGCTCTCGATGCAGAAAGGTATGAGTGAGCCTTTTTCTGCATGTTGAAGTGCCATTCTACTACTGCTCTACAGCCTAAATAAATGACAATGTAGCCTTATGCAATCCAGTTCTGCTAAGCTTGTATGGAAAGAAGAACTGCTGTCATATAAGTTGCTGATGTGACTTGTTCGGTCTTGGTTAGGTCAGAGTCGTTGTGGTACATGGCTTAGACAATGACCTTCCCGCCATCATCTATTCTCACTGTAATTTTAGGAGCAGAGGAACAAAGGGTTTGCCTTTTCAAAGTCAGGAAGGCAGAACCTAGCACTTCAGACTTCTCTTGCATAAAGTTGAAATCTTAATAAATGCATTCAAAGGGTCTGAGTCTTGGAACCACTGGACTCTGGTAGCCTGTTAAATAACCCTCCTGGGTATGTCTTATATGTCACTATCATTACTGAGGCTTTCATTAATCTAAGAGTTCTGAAACATAGACTGGGCAAACAAAATCTGTTGGCAACAGAAGCTGAATTGTGGAGACAATATCTGTTAATCTCTCAGGGGAAATGTCTTGATGCCCAGGAAACAGCCTATGAGAGTCTAGACATGGCTGGAGTAAGTTGGGACTTTATGCGCACTTTAGTACAAACATTTATTTAGACTTGCTCAGCAATGCTGCCTATTTTATTCATTCTAGTCATACAGCTGTTTGAGCCTTAAATTAACAGCAACCAAACTGTGGAATGGAGTCCTGCAAAAAAACAAATAATGACTAGAAAAAGCTTTATCTGGTGCACACTTGCTGTGCAACAGTAGAATATGCTACAAGAATCTGTTCACTGGAGTGAGTGAACCCCTATCCAGTAGTATTTAAAGGCAATGAGAAGTTAAAGGTTTTATTTAAACTCTATATTTAATCTGGATTTATATAATAATAATACTTATTATTATAATAATAATAACAATAATAATACACATTTGTTAACTAGGTAGATCCACAGTCCCCTTTCAGGGGCATCCCAGGAGTAACATCTGGTTAAGTGATTTCCTCTGGGTCACACAGTAAGCAAAGATGAAAGAATCAAACACTGTACCACAGGGACTACAGCGCACAGATTTAACCCTCAGTGCTAAATACCAGATGTATATTGCAAAACTTATAGGTTCCTTGGTTCATAGGTTCTTACTAGGCTACTGATCACAGAGGATCTTTAGAAGCCTAGCCATGCATTCTCATGAAGTTTTTTCCTGTGTAATTTAATTATGAAATAACTCAGAGCAATAGAACATTTACATGTTACCCCTTTAAATAAGGGAAACTTATGAAATTAACTTACACACTGAGCAGAGTGGAGGAGGGGTGTTGACTACAACTCTGATCTGAGATATATAAGTATCCTGTTTTTTGGCTTATTTATACTGATTGTTTCTAGCAATTTATATATAGCACTTTGTATTGCCTGCTGCATGGTTTTTACTGCATTTTATTGCTATTAACTAATATGCACGTGTAACTGATTTGTTTTCAGTTAAAAGCATTCTGTAGAGTCTCTTCGCTCCTTTATCTGTTTAAAAACTTTCATTTTGTGGCTTTCTGTAGTGTTTACTGTCTAAAGAGTGTAGGCTAATAGCTTTAGTATTGTCCTAGTTCAGATCTGCTGGCTCTGGACCTGTTTGTCTTTACAGTGATTGTTCAAAGCACATGAACAGGCCATCTTGAATTAGCAGAAGCCTTTATTTACCTCTGGCTGGATTGTGTTAATTGGCTGCTGGCTATTGGGGGCTGGTTCTTTTGTACTTTTTAAAAAAAAAAGTTGTCTAAGGTTGTATCTTCTGGTATTTAAGCCCTAACTTTGAGAGGATTTCTATATATACACACTGAGCAGAGTGGAGGAGGGGCGTTGACTACAACTCTGATCTGAGCTATAGAAGTACCCTGTTTTTTTGGCTTATTTATACTGATTAATGTTTCTAGCAATTTATATATAGCACTTTTTATTGCCTGCTGCATAGTTTTTACTGCATTTTATTCCTATTAACTAATCTGTACGGGTAACTGATTTGTATTCAGTTAAAAGCATTCTGTAGAGTCTCTTTGCACCTTTACCTGTTTAAAATCTTTCATTTTGTGGCTTTCTGTAGTGTTTACTGTCTAAAGAGTGTAGGCTAATAGCTTTAGTATTGTCCTAGTTCAGATTTGCTGGCTCTGGGCCTGTTTGTCTTTACAGTGATTGTTCAAAGCACATGAACAGGCCATCTTGAATTAGCAGATGCCTTTCTTTACCTCTGGCTGGATTGTGTTAATTGGCTGCTGGCTAGTGGGGGCTGGGTTCTTTTGTGCTTTTAAAAAAAAAAAGTTGTCTAACATTGTATCTTCTGGTATTTAAGCCCTAACTTTGAGAGGATTTTTGTCTATACACACTGAGCAGAGTGGAGGAGGGGCGTTGACTACAGCTCTGATCTGAGATATATAAGTATCCTGTTTTTTGGCTTATTTATACTGATTATTGTTTCTAGCAATTTATATATAGCACTTTTTATTGCCTGCTGCATAGTTTTTACTGCATTGTATTGCTATTAACTAATCTGCATGGGTAACTGACTTGTATTCAGTTAAAAGCATTCTGTAGAGTCTCTTTGCTCCTTTATCTGTTTAAAATCTTTCATTTTGTGGTTTTCTGTAGGGTTTACTCTCTAAAGAGTATAGGCTAATAGCTTTAGTATTGGTCCTCACCCTCCCTCCCTGTTGGTGTCTTGTTGTTATACTTGGTGGCTTTGCAGTTGCCCGCCCCTACTATAAATTTGATCTGGGACACTCCTCTCAGTCTAGTGTCATTAGCTCATTCTACCTAATACAGAGAGAACATCTGAGAAGGCCTTCTGTTCCTCCTTTCTCCCTTTCAAAAAAAAAATGCCTGAATCTCCTTGTGTTCTGACTGTGCTTCTCAAACATTTTGGAAATATAGAGTATATTTCAGAGCATTTATTATAACTGTATTTGCCTTAATATTGCTACAACTCAAGTGCTGTAGGTTGCACTGCATCTGAAGTGTTGTGTGTTTTAGCTGCTTTTCTGTATATATAGACTTCTCTGTATATGTAGACTAGCTACTTATTCTGCTGTATTACTGCCTCTTAAATCGTTTTTCAGTTGTGCACTTGCCTTGCTTCATTTAAAAAGTTTTAAATTGCTAATTTTGCAGAGTTTTAATTGCATTTACTGTTTAGAACTACACACTCAAGTGTGTTAGCCTTTTCTGTGTTTATTTACTGTATTATTGCATTGTTTAGCCTGCTGTAACAAAAAAAAAATAATATCTTGTTTGCTCATTTCCCACCTTTCCTAGCTAGTCCAGATCCCAGGCTTTGCTTGTCTCAGGCCTTTATTTTCTGTGTTCAGAGCTATCCAGACCTTGCTGTGGTAGATGGAAGTCCTACTGCTTACCAGTGGGAGTGGTGAGCATTGTACTGCCTATCTAGCACTAGAGGGGTGGTTTCCAGCTCTGAAATTGTAATTTATTAGCCTTTTTGGGCTGATTTCTATCACTTTCTGGCTTAAAAATGTGCGTGTTTGCACATTTTTCACATTGTGCAGCACCACAAGGCTACAGTTAAACTATTCCCAGTGCCAGAAAGTCTGCTCTTCAAATTTTCCCTTAGAACTAGCTGGTTTCTCAGTAGTAGCACTAAAATCTGAACCCCTGTGACTAGCACTTGCTCTAGAACCTACTGGAAAGCACTAGTAAGCCTGAAACTTATACAAGCACTCAACTCTCCTTGTCAATAAGGAGAAATTAATTGTAGGCACTAAACAGCCTATAATTGCAAAGTTTCTTGCAAAGGTAAGGGAAAACAGCTCTTATACTTTACAAAAAAAGCACCTAAACAGGCATGTCCAAGGGTCAGCTTCTGGTGACCTCCTGTGCACCTGGTGAATCTGGGCATACTGGGGCAATGCAGCAACTGCCTCATGTACACAGACAACCCTCTCCTCCTACTATCCAACACTACAACCTGCGAGAGATGCACTTACATAGCCAAACTGGAAACAAAGCTCTCTCCGGCTAAGATTGTGCTAGACAGTCAAGAGGAGAAGGATAACACCTGCACTACACCTCAAGCAACTCATAGCCCTTCAAAACCCACACCATCAACACCCACACATAGCAACACTAAACCCACATATGCAGAGGCCCTTAACATTAACCTGCCCAAGCAACAAGGACCTCTGAATCTGAAACACAAACACCAGTCACAACCAAAGTGACACATAGCTCACAACACCAGTGTGCCACCCAAAAACAGCCCCTAAGGCAAGACAATGTACCTAACACTTTAGTCATAGGTGACTCTATAGTCAGGCACACTGATGCCCCACTCACCAGGCTGAACAAGGAGAAAATTACAGTCAGCTGCCTGTCAGGTGCCAGGATCAGCCACATAATGCATGCACTCAAGTCACTCCACAAATACAAATATGACTCTGTCATTGTCCATGCTGGAGTGAATGACTTGAGACATATCTCCCTGGAGTGCATGAAAAGAGACCTGGAAGAGCTCTTGGATCATGTGGCCCAGGCAGGTATGACCCTAGCCCTGAGTAGCATCCTGCCTTTGCCCAGAATGATACCACAGTATAAGGACAAAATGACTGACTTCAACAATTGGCTAAGCTTCTGGTGTCATTCAAAGGGGACCCAGTATCTGTCTGCCTGGGAAGACATGATCGACAAACCACGATGCTTTGCCAGAGATGGCCTGCACCTGTCACCCCTGGGATTCAGGTTACTGGCTAAAGCTCTTGCCACCCCTATAGTGCCTTTTTTAGGCAAGGTTCAAAGGAAAAACCACCACCGTAACAGATACAAGCATGCAAAATCTGAAGGTAATGCTACTCAATGCTAGAAGTCTAAACCTCAAAATGCACTCTCTCGAGGCACTCCTAAAAATGAGTGCAGTAACTGAGACTTGGTTCAAGGCTCCAGAGAGCACCCCTGCAATACTAGGCTACAACTCTTACCACACTTTTTGGCCACAAAACCAAGACCGAAACACTAAAGGTGGAGGAGTGTCAATATTCACCAAGGATATTCACACCTCAAGGCTAGTTGGACAACACAATGCATCTGAAATTCTCCAGGTGCAACTAACACTAGGTAAGACTGCAATCCAAATTGTAGCTTGCTACAGATCCCCCACCATGCCCCAAGATTCTCACTACACCTTTCTAAACATACTGGAAAATATTAAGGTACAACCAAACACCCTAATACTGGGTGATTTCAGCTACCCTGCCATTAACTGGGAAAACTACTCGGGTACCAATAATTTTCCCAACGGTTCTTGGAATTCATAAATTCCAATGCCCTGGATCAAATAATCCATTGTCCCACCAGGGGCTCCAATATCCTAGACCTGGTCATTACCAACATGGGAGATAGATGCTTCACACCAGTGGTCACCCCCTCATTGGTCAGGTCTGACCATAAGCAAATCACCCTTAACATCCATATCCCACCCCCACCCCACCCCCAGTAAGGAAACCTCCTTAAAAAACTTCTCCAAAGCCAACTTCATGCTACTGAAGTCAGAAGTGACAAACTTCATGACACCCATGCAGACGGGATCTGAAAGTTCGACTGCAGAATCCTACACTAAGGCACCGTATGAGCACATCCACTTGTGCATGAATCGTGCCATCTCAAATAGAACCAAGATGCTCTCCTCCAAAAAAAGGAAGCCAATCTGGTGGCCCCCTGCTATAAACAAACTATGCAACAGAAGGAAGAAACTGTTGCAGAAAAGAGGAAAATCCCAGGATGCAAAAAACTCCCTCATCAGCCTCAATAAGAAGCTGAAATCCCTCATAAAATCCTCAAAAGCTAGTTATGAAAATAAAATTGCCAAAGATTCCAAAGACAACCACAAGGCATTCTATAGTTATGTCAAGAATCTAAATGACAATGCTCAGATCTGCTCTGAGCTTCAACAGAGTGGTATTAAATATACTGATCCCAAGGATATTGCCAATATCCTGGCAGATCGATTTAGTGCCAACTTTACCCCCCCTCTCACCCCCTAAAGGGCCCATCTCAATACCAAAAGATTGTCAAATTCCAGTAATCACGGCCACACAAGTAGAAACCGCACTCTCCAAAGCTAAGAATACAGCATCCATGGGACCAGATGACATCCCAGGCTGTGTACTACATGAACTACAAAATGAACTGGCACCTCACCTAAGTGTCATGTTTAATCATAGCCTCACCTCAGGCTTCGTGCCCATTGAGTGGCGCACAGCTACAGTTATCCCACTCCACAAGGGGGGATCCACCTTGGATCCCAGGAACTACCGTCCCATCAGTCTGACGAGCCTGATCTGCAAGGGCATGGAACACATTATCATGGAACTTATAAACAAAGACATTGGCAACCCCACCCAGTGTGGGTTTGTGAAGGGCCAATCTTGTCTCCTGAACCTGATTGACTTCTTTGAATCAGTCTCCAAAGCTGTGGACGAGGGTAAGGCAGTCCACACAGCCTATCTGGACCTTGCCAAGGCCTTCGACACCATCCCCCACTCTGGAATCATAGATAAACTTACTAAGCTGGGCATAAATCCCTACATCACTCGATGGGTTGCCAACTGGCTTACTGACAGAACCCAGACTGTAAAAGTAGCCAACTCCAAATCCAGCTCCAGACAAGTGACAAGTGGAGTACCTCAGGGTTTAGTCCTGGGACCACTCTTGTTTGGCATCTACTTCTCAGACATACAGGCCAACACTAAGGGACTCTGGCTAACAAAGTTCACAGATGACTGCAAACTGGGAGCCATTATTGAATCCCCAAATGATGTGGATATTCTACAAAAGGGCCTTACAGAAACAGATACCTGGTGCCAGAGCCATGGGCTCAAGCTTAATGCCAAGAAATGTATAGTTATCCCCTTTGGAAAAAAACATGTACCCATGAATTACCACATAGGTGGCAGTACACTAAACATCGAAAGTGTGATGATACACTTAGGGACATAGGTGGACAGTGGTCTCACTTTCGATAACCACATCGCCACAACAGTCAGGAAATCCTTCTATGTGGCACACCTCATCACTAAGGGCTTTTCATCCAGAAAAAAGGAGGTCATTGTCCCACTGTACTCATCCCTCATTAGATCCATTATAGAGTATAATGCCCCGTTTGGTATGTACCTCACAAGACATCTGCAACAGCTGGAAAGGCCACACAAATACCTCACTAAAAGAATCACAGGCCTAAAGCAGATGCCATATGCTGACCATCTAAAAAAACTCCAGCTATACTCCGTACCATATTGTCTACTTAGAGGTGATCTCTGCTTAACATACAAGGCCATGTCAAACCCTGAGCTGTTGGACATGCTCCACTTAAGGAAATCCCAATCCCTCAGAGCCACATGCTCCAGGGATCTAAACCTTGTCATCACAATGAACAAAACATGCTGGAGGGATGGGTTCCTGACCCAGAGACTCCCCATACTATGGAATAGACTGCCCATACATGTCAAGCAGAGTGCTTCCTTGGCCCTCTTCAAAAGGAACCTTGATGATTGGATGGGAGATAGAAAATTCACCCCGGGGATCATGTCAGTCGCCCTGCTAGACAGGGGTCCAGAGAAGTAAATATTGTGGGAAGAAATATCCAGGGAATTGTTATGGCTAGGCTTGTATAGGCCCTAGGGCTGATAGCCTAGTACCAACCTATGAACCTATAAAAGGGTGCTACTCCAGGGAAGAATTTGAGGTTTTCCATCCATTCATCCAGATTACTTTTAAATAGTAAGGGGTATACTTTGTTCTATGTGGAGAGGGAGATGATTCCAATGAAATGGAATTCTTTTGGTACATATCTACCCTTCTAGTATGTTCTGTTTATGTTGCAGAAGAGATTAAATATCTGTTGGGCAGGTGTTTATGCCACCCTTGGACTTGGTGAATATGCAGTAGATATGAGAGGATAGGATCTGTTGAGGATCCGTATGCAAGGTAGAGGTCACCCCTCACTAGCCAGTATGATACTGAGAATAGGTACAATGCTTTGAGATGATCAGTGTCATTTTTATCCTTTAGGCTTTTGATTTTCTTGGTGAGAAAATGTTGTGAGCATTCATGTTGTGTCAAGTGTTTGGAGAGGTATATGCCAAAAGGGGAATTATACTCAATGATCAGTCAAATACAGTTGATTGATTACATCCCTGAACCTGGATGCCATATTCTTAGTAATAAGCTGCACAATGAAAAAGGACTTTCTTATAATAGTGGATATGTGGTAATCATAGGACAGCTCACTGTCTACATTGGGTCCCAGGTCCATAACTAATTAATTGATTTCAGGAGGTTGTTATCAATGTGATAGTTGCAAGGGTCATTCTGCATGCTGAACGATACTATTATACATTCTTTGGCGTTTAGTTTTAGTCCATGGTTTTGACACCAGCTCTGTTTGGAAAATGCCCTCATGGAGCATCCTAGTGTCCTCTGGAGGGTTAAAAATGGCACCTAGTTTACAGTCATCAGCAGACCTGGACAGCCATAAGCCCTTACCATTAGCTTTGACCTACAAGACATAAATATCAAAGAAGACCAACTCAAGGACAGAACCCTGTGATACATCATTGGTGGCAGGCCTTTTGGAGGAAATGCAGCTGCCCACTCTAATTTATTGGGTTCTGTTTGTGAGCCAGTTGTAATCCACATAGTTACAGATGTATCAGCATTTAGCTAGGATAAGTTATTAACAATACCCGAATGTGGAATAGTACTGAATGCCTTAGCAAGATCTAGATATGCTGTGTGTACTGATTTTCCCTCATCTGTTGCTTCAGTAACCTTCTCAAAGTTAATCAGGTTGAGTTCACATGATCTGCCCTTGACAATACTAAAGTGGGATGGGTCAAGGGTTTGTAGGTTACCTACATTCTTATTTATTAATTCCATAATGATACTTCCCATAGCTTTAAGGGAAAGCTTATCAGACTTATGGATTTATAATTTTCTAGATCAGTTGACGCCCCACCCTTGTGCAGGGGATGACTGTACATACAGCATGTAGACTGTTTGGAAGCCGATACTGAATAATTTCTATAAGAGGTTTGACAGGCCCTTTTTCAGGATAGCCAAGAGCCATCACAGTATGTTATCTGGACCCATAGAAGTAATGTCCTTGACCTTAAATAGTACCTTGAGGACTTGTTCTTAGGAGCTTTCTCGGCAGGGTCTCCCTGACCCTCTTCAAGAGAAATCTTGATGAGTGGATGGGAAACAGAAAATTCACCCCGGGGATAACTCCTGTGGCTCTACTCGACAGAGGCACTGGGAACTAAGGTCAGGTGGCACTATGCTAGGTTAATCCTATGGCTAGGATTGTAAAGGCCACAGGGCTATTAGCCTAGTGCACACCTATGAATAGATGGAGGCATGTGATAAGAGAATGTTTGGGTGGACAGGGAGGTGAACTTTGAGCCAAATTTATCCACTAGTTGACTGGCTATGTCCTCTGAGTCTGAGTATGTGATTATCATTTATTATCAGTTCTTTGCAGTGCTGAAAATTGTTTCTGAGGTTTCTAACTTAGTTAAAGAAGGTTTTGTGGTTATCTTTTATCTGGGTGGTTATTCTTACCTCATTTATGGGTTTGACTGAGTTCACTGGAGTCTAACATCCCTTATTTAGTGTAGCAATAGTGTTTTTGCCTTCTTCGGAATTACATTTATTTTTTGCATGCAGTGAGATTTTTTCTTTTATTATAGAACCTGTTTATATTAGGTTTCCACCATAGAGGTATATCACTGAATTTGTCATTGTCTTTATTTCTGAGAGGGACAGATGCATCTATCCGGCTATTTACATGTCCACAGAATTTGGCACTAAAAGATTCTGTATATGTAATGGGGTCATCAAGGTGGTGGGGAGTTTGAATTCAGGCAGGTCATCACTCAGCTTTAGTAAATTGGTATTTGCATACTCTCTGAATAATGAACAATTGGAGGATGCTTCAAGCAGCAGTCTTTTACTGAATGTGACTGACTTGGGATCATATTTGACCAGGAAGGTCATACTGGTAAGCACCAAGCCAGGATTTTGTTGCAGCTGGATAGGGTGATGACTAACCAGTCCAGAGAGTTTGTATTGATGACGTCCAGAAATCTCTCTGAATACATATTTGAGGATAAGTCTCTCAGTTTATGGAGGGATAGTTGAAATCTCCTAGGAGAATGGGGTTTGGCTTGATGCACAGGGACTTCATACTAGTTAGGCAGGAGGTATGGTCTGAGGTGGACATAGAGGTCAAGTAGTTAGCTACGATAAAGGGTTTTGTTCATAATACATTGAATATGGAGGAGTTCCAGGTTGTTATCTTGTCTAACTAGTCTTGAGGTGAGATTGGACTGGCTGCTGTCTTTTTCTGGGTTTAAATATACTGTGCCACATTGAATGACACCAGGAGCTAAGCCAACATTTTTTTCAAACTATGGCACCATTTCTGGTGATGCTAGAAATACGTCTCAAGCATACCTCTCAACCTGGAAAGATCAAAAATCTAGACAAAGACCCATGAAAAATAGGTACAAATTTGTATGCTGATTAAAATAAAATTTGCATATATAATTATGGAACCACCCCCACTCCACTGGAATTGTGGGATATCAACTTTCAAACACAAACTGAAGAACAGATAACCAAAATATGGCCCCAGAGACCCAAACCCTGTAGTAAATGGTAACCATTTTCTTTTAAATGTGTAGCAATGATGTATACTGGGAAGGGAGAAGATGTTGAACCTTAGGATTTTGTTTTCGGTGACTTGCAGTACGTGGGTTTTATGGTAAAAGTAGGGCATTTAATGGTAGGCAATATTCTAACCTTAGCAAAAGAATATTATAGTTTGCTAGAATGCTAGGACCTCCAAATGTCATTCGTTATGGCCTACTGATCAGTGGCGTTACTGGTATAGCTACAGTTTGTGCCACCCAGGGCTGTCTTTGAGTTTGCCCACCTTCCCCCTCACAAAATCATGGTCGAATGGGCCTCCCCTACAGCCATTCCAATGTCCCATTGCTTGGCTATTTTGCCCCATTTACCATAAACACTGTAGTGCGCATGCTGCTTTACTTCTACAATGATTTGGATTTCATTTAAAAGTTTTATTGTACATTTTACAGCACAAGCACTAATAAACATCTGCTAAACAAAGCAATGCAGTCTCACAATGAAAATAGACTTAGCATTAAAACTTCTCTGCCCTTGAAACTCATATTCATTGAAACAGCATTGAAACCCACATTCAAAGAAAATACATCTGGCCAGTGGCAGATAAAGATTCACTTTGGGCTGTTTTCAAATTATAGGCCCCTTGCACACGAAACATACACGTGTTCTTTGATACTCCTTCCTGATTATATTAAGTTATATTTGTATTCCTTGTATAATACAGTCCAGTTGTTAGAGGTGCTTTAATTTTGTTTTGAACATTTTTCCAGTAAACACTGAAACAAAATTCATGCACCACTAATGATGAAACTGCCCAGTTCAGAACATTTCCATCATAAAAGTCTACTCAAACTTCTACAATCCACCAGTATCAGTAAATATGCACAATCTCTGCAGAAGTAAAAGTCATCCAAGTAATTCCAC
This sequence comes from Protopterus annectens, assembly GCF_019279795.1. Taxonomy (NCBI): domain Eukaryota; kingdom Metazoa; phylum Chordata; order Ceratodontiformes; family Protopteridae; genus Protopterus; species Protopterus annectens. The sequence goes on from NC_056726.1 coordinate 1,216,288,195, forward strand.
ATTAAAGAGATCTGTAACTAATGAAGAGATTGCTGCCAGCAAACAACATTATATTTCATTGTTTCATCTACAAATAAAATGCATGTTGCCCTTGAGGAATAAATTGCCTATGTTACGGAAAGAGTGAGGTTAAAGCTTTGTACAATCAGTCATTAAAATCTTTATAAGCCACTCTGATAATAGTTAGAATATCTACATTTGGAGTACCATGTGCAGTTTGAAGACAAATGTGATTTATTTATATTTAAGTTGGCAAAATTGAAATCATTATCTCAAAAGAAAGTGTGGGTACTTCATTAAATTGTAATTAGGACACTATCAATATCCCATTTAGCCACGTAGCCTTTGTGAGCTGCATTTCCTTTCAAGCTGTAAATGGGGGCTCACTGGCTTATATCTGTGGCATGAGACACCTTGAGAAGGGCTGCAAGAGATAACTTATAGCTTTTAATTACTCTTCATTCTGCCTGATCAACTTGCCATTCATCACAGGCAGGTAAATAAAACCTGGTCAAAAGCAGTCACTATTGCCTGGCAAGGCACTTAATCAAAGCAAGCAGGGACCTGCAATGTGCTGTGAGCTCCTGCACACAATTTCAAAGCTGCTGATAAAGCTAGTTGAATAATTACGCAGTGCAGCCTTTGGAGGCACCATTTACAGAATGACTTTACTGATGGCTTAAAGTCGGTAATTCATTTTACCTTTCATACATTAGAGCGCGGATGTGTTATGGTAATGGGATGAAAAATCTTTTTTTTTTGGAGAAGGTTCCCCTGCACCCTAGTGGCAGGAGTGTGCAGATATAAAGTGTCTGATCGAAGACTGCTGGAACGGGGCTCAGTTTTTAGCTTTTTATTGGTTAATTTGTTTAAATCAGTTTGCTCATTTGCTACTGTTATATAAAAAATGCACTTTATGCATCGCCGCTTTGCTAGGATTAAACTACTCCTGGCGCCATAAAGTCTGCTCTTCAAATTTTCCCTTAGAACTAGCCAGTTTTTTAGTTTTAGCACTCAAATCTGTTTCTTTGAGCTCAGCACTTGTTCAGAACTTGTTGTAAGCACTAAATAAGCTACAAATTACTACAGCACTCAACTTTCCTCACTTGTCTAGAGGAAAACAGTTTTTAGTACTTAATAAATAAGCACCTATCCAGGCATGTCTAAGGGTCAGCTCCCAGTGTTTTCTCTTGTCTACCTGATGAATCTGGGCATCTTGGGGCAATGCAGCAATTGCCTCATGTACACAGACAACCCCCTCCTCCTACCACGCAACACTACAACCTGTGAGAGATGCACTTATATAGCCAAACTGGAAGCAAAGCTCTCTTCACCCAAGACTGGACTAGACAGTCAAGAGGAGACAGTAAGCACTTGCACCACACCACACTCATCACATAGTCCCTCAAAACCTACACCACCAAAATACACACATAGAAACAGAAAACACACACCTACATTCATGGAGGCTCTCAATAAAAATCTGCTCAAGCAACAGAGACCTCCAAAGCAGAAACGCATGCAACCTCCACCCCCCCCCAACACAACCCAAATGACACATAGCCCACAAACTCAGTGTGCCACTCATCCAGAGCCCATAAAGCATAACAATGTACCTAATACTCTAGTCATGGGTGACTCTATAGTCAAGCACTCTGATGTTCCACTCACCAGGCTAAACAAGGAGAAAGTTACTGTCAGCTGTCTGTCAGGCGCCAGGATCTGCCACATAACGCATGCACTCAGGTCACTCCACAAGTACAAATATGACTCTGTCATTGTCCATGTTGATGTGAATGACTTGAGCTCTACCTCCCTGGACTACATGAAGAGAGACATGGAGGAGCTCTCCAATCTTGTAGCCTAGGCAGGTATGACCCTAGCCCTGAGTAGCATCCTGCCATCATCCAAAATGATACCACAGTACAAGGACAAAATAATTGACTTCAACAATTGGCTAAGCTTCTGGTGTCATTCTAAGGGTCTACCTGGGATGACATGATCGACAGACCACGATGCTTTGCCAGAGATGGCCTGCACCTGTCGCACTTGAGATTCTGGATACTGGCTAAGGCTCTTGCCACCCCTATAGTGCCTTTTATAGGCAAGGTTCAAATGACAAATTCACCACTGTAACAGGTACAAGCAAGCAAAATCTGAGGGTAATGCTACTTAATGCTAATAGTCTAAACCTCAAAATGCATTCACTCGAGACACTCCTTAAAATGGAGAACATCGACATCTGTGCAGTGACAGAAACCTGGTTCAAGGCTCCAGAGAGCACCCCTGCCTTATCAGGCTATAATTCATAACACACCTTTTGGCCACCTAACCTGAACCGAAGCACTAAAGTTGGAGGTGTGCCCATATTCATTAAGGATATCCACACCTCCAGGCTAGTTGCTCAGCATAATGCATCCGAGATTATCCAAGTGCAACTAACTCTGGGCAAGACCGCAATCCAAATTGTAACTTGCTACAGATCCCCCACCATGCCCCAGGATTCCCACTCCTCATTTCTTGATATACTGGAAAATATTAGGGTACAACACCCTAATAATGGGCAATTCCAACTACTCCACCATTAACTGGGAAAACTACTCATGTACCAACTCTTTTGCTCAACATTTTCTGGAATTCATAAATTCCAGTGTCTTGGATCAACTTATCCACACCCCCACCAGGGCCAGCAATATCCTAAACCTGGTCATTACCAACATGGGTGACCAGTGTTCCACACCAGAGGTCAATTCCTCGTTGGTCAGATCCGACCACAAGCTAATCAGCCTAGACATCCACATCCCGCCCCCCCCCACCCCCATTAGGGAAACCACAGTAAAAAATGTCTCCAAAGCCAACTTAATGCTTCTTAAGACAGAACTGCCAAACTTCACAACACCCATGCAGACGGACAATAGAGGTACGACTGCTGAATCCTACACAAATGCACTTTATAAGCATTTACACGAGTGCATGGATCGTGCTATCCCTAACAGAACCAAGATGCTATCCTCCAAAAAGAGAAAGCCAATCTGGTGGTCCCATGCCATAAACAAACTCTACAACAGAAGAAAGAAACTGTTGCAAAAAAATAGTACAATCACATGACTGGAAGAACTCCCTGATCAGCCTCAGTAAAAAGCTGAGATCCGTCATAAAATCCTCCAAAGCTAGTTATAAAAACAAAATCACCACTGATTCCAAAGACAACCACAAGGCATTCTACAACTATGTCAAGAATCTCAATGGCATCACTCAGATCTGCTCTGAGTTACATCACAATGGCACTAAATATACAGAACCAACTGATATTGCCAACATCCTGGTAAATAGGCTCAGTGCTAACTTTACCCCCTACCCCCTAAAGGGCCCATCTCTATACCGGAAGAATGCAAAGTTCCTGTAATCACGGCTGCACAGGTAAAAAACACACTCTCCATAGCCAAGAACACAGCATCCATGGGACCTGACAACATCCCATGCTGCATTCTACATGAACTACAGAATGAACTGGCACCCCACCTAAGCACCATGTTCAATCATAGCCTCACCTCAAGTTTGCGCCCACTGAATGGTGCACAATGATGGTTATCCCACTCCATAAAGGGGGAGCCACCACAGCCCCTGGGAACTACCACCCCCTTAGCCTAATGAGCCTGGTCTGTAAGGCCATGGAACATATTATCATGGAACTTATAAACAAAGACAATGGCAATCTCCAAACTCTGGACCCCACCCAGTTCAGGTTTGTAAAAAGCAGATCATGTCTCCTAAACCTGACTGATTTCTTTGAAGCAGTCACCAAAGCCATAGACGAGGGTAAGATGGCTCACACAGCCTATCTAGATCTCGCCAATGCTTTTGACACCACCCCCCACTCCGGAATTATAGATAAACTCACTAAACTAGGTATAAATCTCTATGTCACAAGATGGGTTGCCAACTGGCTCACTGACAGAACCCACACTGTGAAAGTAGCAGACTCGAAATCCGACTTCAGACCAGTGACAAGTGGAGTACCACAGGGTTCAGTCCTGGGTCCTCTCCTGTTTGGTGTCTACTTCTCTGAAGTACAGGCTAACACAGAAGGTCTTTGGCTAACGAAGTTCACAGATGACTGCAAACTAGGAGCCATGATCAAAACTCCTAACAATGTGGACATCCTACAAAAGAGCCTCACTGAGACAGATGCCCGGTGTCAAAGCCATGGTCTCAAGATCAATGCCAAAAAGTGCACTGTCATCCCCTTTGGTAAAAACTCTGTACCCATGAGCTACCACATAGGTGGTAGTCTACTTGACACCGAAAGTGTGATAAGAGACCTTGGGACACAGGTGGACAGTAGTCTCTTCTTTGATAATCACATCACCACAGTAGTCAGGAAATCCTTCTACGTGGCACACCTCATCACAAAAGGTTTCTCATCCAGGAAAAAAGAGGTCATTGTTCCCCTCTACTCATCACTCATTAGACCCATTATAGAGTACAACACCCCTTTTGGTATGTACCTCACAAGACATCTACAACAACTGAAAAGGCTGCAGAAATACCTCACAAAGAGGATTACTGGCCTCAAACAGATGCCCTATGCAGACCTTCACAAAAAACTCCAGCTTTACTCCATCACATATCACCTACTCAAAGGCGATATCTGCTTAACAAACAAAGCTATGTCAAACCCAGAGCTGTTGGACATGCTCCACTTAAAGAAATCCCAATCCCTCCAAGCTACACACTCTAGGGACCTAAACCTTGTCACCACAATAAACAGAACATGCTGGAGGGATAGATTCCTGTCACAGAGACTTGCCATACTCTGGAACAAACTAGCTATCTATATAAAACAAAGCTCCTCATTAGCACTCTTCAAGAAAAATCTCGATGATTGGATGGGAAATAGGAAATTCACCCCAGGGATCACCTCTGTGACTCTGCTCGACAGGAGTACAGGAAATTAATTTTCTTGGGTGGCGAAAGCCAGGGTACCTTTTTGGTTAGGCTTGTATAGGCCCTAGGGCCAATAGCCTAGTACCTACCTAAGAACTTATGAAAATGCATTAGAGGCCTATATCTTTTATTACTGAATGTAATACATACACTCGCTCTCTCAAAAAATACATAGCTGAATCTGGAAAGTACTAGTCTCCAACATCTAATTTTTGACTTTTTTTTTGTAATTCCAGAGGATGGGGGCACGGTGTATATATATATATATATATATATATATATATATATATATATATATATATATATCAAGGGAAACTGTATTTTAAAAGCACTATGAAAACATAATGCACAAATACCAGTGAAATAAGAGCATATTTAAAGGCAAGTTGTAAGAAATGTAAAAAAAAAAAGAAAAAAAGTACATTATCAAAAGCTCAAAGATCGCAAGTGTGGAAGTATTCCTTTTTATTAATCATTTATCGATTTATTTTTGCAACGCAGTTCTTTGCTTTATGGCAGCAATATGCTTTGCTATTTATACATACCTTAAAATATGTATCGCTTTCTTTTATATATAGATGGACACACATGCATACACAGCTAAGCTCTCTTGTCCTTACCTGGATCCTTGTAGCTGAAATATGGTCGCGGAAGAAAAGAAACACTAAGCTCTTGCAGCTTGAAAATGCTCCCGGCTCGAGTACAGTGCATCCTTGCAGCTTAAATACGGTCATGAAAAGAACCACAAATTCTTGCAGTTTGAAATTGCTTGCATGCATGCTACATACAATGGAGCCCTCAACCAATTCCAACAGGCTGTTTACAGAGCTGACATCATCATGCATGCCTCTGCACGTGATGATGTCAGCCAGAAAAGAATGAAGAAAAAAACAAAGCCGGGAAATTTGGAAACTAAGTTTGCCACTCGAAAATTGTGGCACTCCATTTTTGGAACCTCAAAACCGGTAAAAACTGAGAAATCTGGTACGGTTGATAGGTATGGTCTCAAGGCCAGGTTAATACCTACCTCAGACACACATTCTAAGACCTCCACCATGTCTCTCTTCATATAGTCTGGGAGGTGCAGCTCAACTCTTTTACACCCCCATATATAATGACTGTATTATATCTCTGCTTAAGGACCTGAATGCATGTGTGACATGGTAAATCCTGTCACCTGAAATGCAACTGACCATGACCTTCTCCTTGCACAGCTTGGTGGGTGGTGCATCATTTGTCTCACTATTGTGTCATCTATGACTAGGATATTGGACAGTCTGGAAGCTTGTCTTATGGGCTTTTGAACTGAATCAGTGTGACACTTAGATGTGTGTTTCATGATGGGTGATCTCTTGACTGTCTGTAAATCTTTGTACATTGCTAAGGGTACTTGTTTCTTAGGTTACATTTATGGCTTTTGTGGTTTAGGCGGGTTAATTTTATGCATTTGGTCTGAACTATGTGTGATTGGTTTAGTGTGGTATTGTGTGGTACTAAAAACCTCTGTTATTTGTACTGGCTATGTCAGAGAGCTTTGCCTCCAATAGCATTGTATACATAGTATTTTCCTTTCTAAAGGGGGTTGGGATTGGCATAATGATTAAGGTATTTTCCTCACAGACATATGGTACATGGTTTGATTATCACCTTTGGCCACTGTCTGGTTATTGACTAGGCATATAGTAGTCGGCAGTCTGACTGCCTAGTATTTACCTGTGAACCTATACATAAATACATCTCTTGCACACTGTGTCAGTTTGCTCAAATAGGTGGTCGCCAGCAAATATGAGAACATTGCTACATTGTCTCAGAATGTCCATTTCAACCAAGCTGGTTGCAAAGACAGATGGGAATTGCAAACCCATGGCTCCAGATACTTACTAATGCATTAAGAAAAAGTGGAGAGGACAGCAGCTTAGGAGGATTGACATTGATTTACTGGAGTGATGTCTGTATGAAAGAATTATGCAAGTCTCCACATGAGGAGCATCTTTGTGCAACTGCTGAGAGAACATTTTGGCTCATAAAGTGTTGATTTGGGGTATTCTGATAAGTGTGAATAAAGAAACTTTGGTTTGAGTACCATACCAGGTAAGTAGCAAAATAACTTGTCTAGGCTCCCTATAATATCACCTTTGACCTGCAATGATGTTCTACTGCTGAACTCTATAGTTTCTACAGATATAACTGGGAGAAGGATTTAAATGAGGATCCTAAGAGAGAATTTGAAAGTGAAAGCATCTGCATCTTTTGAATACAGCATTGTGTAGCACTGTACATAGCTCTGACACCAAGTGGTAAAACTGGAAGAAACAATAAGAATGTATCTGGAGCTTTGTCAGTAATGTCTACCCATCAGACAGCAGCAAATTAATCCCTGCCTCCAAATAACCACTACTGCCCTCAACAAGTTTACACTTATGCTAGAAAATGAATCGATCAATGTACTTTAATGTAAGAAAATTCGTAAAAGTAGAAGAAACAGTGGAAAGTCAACAGAAAAGCACTTTTGTTAGCTAGATGGCGTTATCTGACACATTTACAAAGGAGAGCACTCAGCATTGCAAAAAGGAGAATTTGTTAGCTATACAAACCAGGTGATCAAGAAATGCACAATATCAGCTATTTTAACTAAGCTGTAGTTTAATGTCAAAAGAAGTGGTAAAAGTGCAAAAATACAAAAAAAGCACTTAGATTAATTAGAATGGTACAAACACGTACTTTACACAACCAGGCAACTCTTCAGACACAAAGCCAGCAAGGTTAACAGAACAAGTTGTAAAAAAAGTTTTAAAATTCAACTAAATAAGCAATGAAGTACTGAAAACACCAAAAGGGAATATGTGCAGTAATTCAGTCTATTTCCCTGGATATTTTACGGAGATTTAACTTAAAAAATGCTAGCTAAGCCTTCCTCAGTAATTTTTGCGTTGCTGCATGCTCACATGACGCATGTACCTATTGGTCATATGATTGGTGATCACATGACCTCAGTAATCAACCTGCAGACATTAAATTTAGCCAGAGAGAGAAAAAGAGTAGGACCCAGGGTTAAGATGGATGTCACTTGCCTGCCAGAGAAGAAATATGTCAAGATGAGAGGTGCCAGGGTCTTTCTGAAATGTATGGCAGGGGAGTAGGTGACAGAAAGAAGTAAGTGAGATTGTAGTGAGGTATTTGGTTATACATTTAGAGTTACTAGGTAAGTATGAGGTCCATCAGAGTGATATATTAGGTGTGGAAGTATGGTTTGGTTTGGACTTGGAACAGAAAGTGATGAAAGGTAGTAGTGTCTTGATGAGAAATATTAAGGAATGCAGAGGCCTCATATTGAGAAAGTAACTGTGTGGTATTACAGAGAGTGAAAAAGTGTGGTGAGTGTAATGGAGGGAGAGCTGTAGGGGCTGCGAGAGGCAATAGAACCTCAGCCTCATACAAATAATGTAAGTAAAATAGTAGCAATACACTTGTATTGGCTGTTGATAAATTTAAAAAGGCTCTCCCTATCAGAGTAAGAAAATATTCCAGACTGACCGTAAGTCTTTTGAACCACTAACTATTTCACTAGAATGTTTGCTGTTAACCAAAACTTGAAACCCGAAGTCAGAGATGGAAACTGCATGCACCAGTTGCTAATAATAAGCCTTCGCCTAAATATATTTGTCTGCAGGCAAGAAAAATATTGACTGAAATTATTTGTTTTCTACCCACTCCTCCTTGATCTTCTCTTTCTTTTCAAAACCAAAACCCACACTAGGGACCTACATCTAAACCAAAAATTAAACAAGACTCATTGCAGAGAGAGGGTCCTAACTCAATGTATTCCCAGTCTATGGAATAACTTAACAACTACAGGTCAAAGTACTACTTTAACTACCTTTGAGGCTAGTCTTGATGATTTGATGGGTAAATATAAATTTACACCAGGATTGTCATGTACAGTCATGCTCAGTTTATGAGGTAAGCACTATTTAAGGCCTTGAAAAGTGAGGTGTGAACTTTTAAGTGGGTCTACTTAAAGGTTTACATGGCTAGGCATCTTTTGATCCACAAAGAACAAACTGCAAACCAAGGTAGTTCAGAGTATGAACAATGTACACCTGTTGCCAAAATTCACTATAAAATGGTGTTTTAATATTGAAATGCTTGTAAAAACAGGAAAAAGATAAGCATTTTCGTTTTCTTAATAAAAACTTCTTCAGATAAAACCACGTTTGAAAAATTGAGTCCATATATACACCACTCAAAGGAAGAGAAATAGATCATATGAATGCCAAGCCCCCAGTGATGTCACACTTCCTTTGTGAGGATTTAAAGAGGATTTTTAGAAGATTTAAAGGGCCACCCAGTTAGAAAACTGACAAGAATTACAACAAAATTATAGTTGGGTTATACATGTGCTTCTGAATTTTTTACATACTAATAATGTACTAATAACATATTGTAGCCATCACCTTTCTAAAGATCTCAGTTTTAAAATGCAGGCGATGGATATTTGGTCATTCAAACCAGGCCAGTTAATGACATTAAGTTTCAATTGAAAGTGATGTTCAAGTTTTTCCAGATTGAGTGTCCATGGGCCCTCTCTATCTGACAGGACAAATTGTTCTAAAATGAAAATTTAAAGGTGTGGTCAGGGTATTCCATGGTATGTTTAGAAAGAGCATTGGTATCCTTTTTAATTATATCATAAGTGTGCTCGTAAATTCTGTCACATAGATGCCTTTCTGTCTTACCAACATAAAACCCTTCACAGCGCTGGCACTGAGCACAATAAATGAATTTAGTAGAATAAAAAATTTTAATATTCTTTAGGTCTAAACTGGACAACATTAATGACAAACAAATTACCAGTTAAAATATACTTGCAATATGGGCAGCAGCCACATTTTGCCATCCCAAAGTGCTTTGTTGTACTGATTTCTTCTCAAATAAAGCTTTGAAGTTTTGCCCCTTCTTATAAACAATGCTTGGAGCCAAACCTATATGTTCTCTAACGTGTTTGTCATTTGTCAAAATAATCCAGTTTTAGTAAGCAAGCTTCTAATACGGTAGCTGTCCGGATGAAATACTGTAGTAAAGGAATTCTTAGAATTATCGTTACTGATAGTGCTATGTGCTGATGTTTGTGTACCTATAACTGATGGACTAATATGATCTTGGACTGCTGCCCCCTAGGATGGGTATGAAGTGCTTCCTTTTACATTTATTCATGACCTCGATCATTAATTCATTAATAAAAGTAAGTAGATATCCACATTTCGAAAAAATGTCCCTTAACAGGTTGCATCCATCCCAAAACCTTTCCTCGTCTGTGATCATTCAGGCAGCACAGACAAACTGGCCTATGTCGACCACTCTCTTCTGCACTTGGGGTTGCGCACTTGTGTAGTGGAGAAATTTGTTGGAGTAGGTTTCTTTCTGGTAAATTTCAAAAGTAAATCTTTTATTAATATTGTCCTTTTTGAGCCAAACATCTAGATATGCTATATGGGTATCATGGACTGGGTGGGTGAACTAGAGAAATTCTATGGTGTTGTTGATGAATACCAGGAACTGTGGAATTATGCTGACATCTCTATCCCACAAAATAAATATATCACCCAGGTACCTGGTGTAGAATTTGCATGAACTACAGAAAGTGGACTCAGAGAAATTTTTTCTACCCCTGTATCATGACTGCATCTGCAAATACACCCCCGCATGCTAAACCCATGGCTACGCCTTTTGTCTGTAAAAAAAAATCTCTTTTTCAAAAATAATGAAATTATTTTTCAGCAGCAGTTCCATATGATTTTCATACATGTTTATGATGTCTTGTTGTAGTTCTTTGTCAGCTAAAAATTCGCAAAACCATTCTAGGCTGACATGTGAGATGACAAGTCTTTTACATCAGTCGTTATAAATGCATATGATTCATGGTAGGGAATGTGATTAATTTTATCCAAAAAATCCCATGAATCTGGTTTTGATTGACCCAAAACACATGTAGAATAGTTATACATTTTGAAATTGCCTGTTGAATTACATATAATATCGCAAGGTGGTAAAACCACACCAACCCTATGACTGACTGTACCTGGATGATATATTTATTTTTGGGGGGGGGGGGGGTGGAGATGTGAAATCATTCCCTAGCTCCTGGAGTTTATTAACAACACCACAGAATTTCTCCAATTCACCCACCAAGTCCATGATACCCATATATAATATCTAGATGTTTGGCTCAAAAAAGGACAATATTAATAAAAGATTTACTTCTGAAATTTACCAGAAAGAAACCTACTCCAACAAATTTCTCCACTACATAAGTGCACATCCCCAAGAGCAGAAAACAGCAGTCTTCACAGGCCAATTTGTCCACGCTGCCTGAATGATCACAGATGAGGAAAGGTTTTGGGACGAATGCAACCTGTTAAGGGACATGTTTTCAAAATGTGGATATCTACTTACTTTTATTAATGAATTCATGATCAAGGTCATGAATAAACGTGAAAGAAAGCACTTCATACCCATCCTTGGGGCAACAATGCATGATTATATTAGTCCATTGGTTATGGGTACACAAACATCCACACATATCACTAACAGGAATGATAATTAAAAGAATTCCTTTTTTTTTTTTTCTTACAGATTTTCATCCAGACAGCTACCCTATTAGAAGCTTGCTTACTAAAGATTGGATTATTTTGACAAATGACATACACATTAGAGAATATGTAGATTTGGCTCCAAGCATTGTTTATAAGAAGGGGCAAAAACCTCACAGCTTTATTTGAGGAGAAATCAGTACAACGATCAAAGCACTTTGGGATGGAGAAATGTGGCTGCTGCCCGTATTGCAAGTATATTTTAACTGGTAATTCGTTTGTCATTAATGTTGTCCAGTTTAGACCTAAAAATATTCTAATTGTTAATTCTACTAAAGTAATTTATTTATTTATTTATTTATTTAATACCACGGTGGTGCAGCGGTTAGTGTTGTCGCTTCACAGCAAGAGGTTCTCCCATTCGATTCTCAGCTGGAGCGCCTTCTGTGTGGAGTCTGCATGTCCTCCCCGTGGTTGAGTGACGTTAAAGACATGCAGGTAGGTGCAAGCATGGATGGGCATGCCTTTGTTGAAGGTTGGGCGTCGGGCTGGCAACTCGGCACCGTAAATGCCAATCATGAGTGGACTGGAGTTCTGCTGTGGTGACCCCTAACCGGGAAAAGCCAAAAGTCTTATATTTATTTATTTATTTATTGCATTTGTTAACCGAGAAGTCTACTGGGCCTACGTGAGCCCATTGTCAGTAGAGGCCGGGGGAGAAAAGCTCCACATAACATTAATAGTACAGTGTATATACAGTCTCAATGCATGAAAATAAATATTATACACAATGGTACAAGTTATTTACAAACATTACACATCGACATTGTGTACAATTTAATCACTGAGGATGGAGTTAGTCAGGTAGTATAGCATTTATTGTGCTCAGTGCCAACACTGTGAAGGTTTTATGTTGGTAAAATAGAAAAGCATCAATGTGACAGAATTTATGAGCACTCTTAAGATATTAGAGCTAAAAAGGATATTTTCATTTTAGAACAATTTCTCCTGTCAGACAGACAGGGCCCATGGACACTCGGTCTGGAAAAACTTGAACTGCACTGACAATTGAAACTTAATGCCATAAACTGGCCTGGTTTGAACTACCAAATATCTATCACCTGTGTAAAGAGAAACTAGAAACTGCCAAAGGTGCACCAGACAGAACAAAATTAGCATAGATAAAACTTCCTGGTGAACCACCACAACTATAAACTTTGTTTATTTTACAAATAGAGATAAAACATAAAAGACTTCCAATGAAAGAGAGCTCTAAATGATTAGCACTTTCAGGTGTTCAGCCTTCTTCAGATCGTATTCTCCATAACTCTCCAACTAAAGTTAAATAACAAATCATGTCCACATGCTGCAGGCAATGCCTACTCATAAACCAATCTAAAACCATAGCAACTAATCAGAATTCTTAAGGATGACACTCCTCCTTTACTCAGCCTATAGTAGGACGTCTGTTCTTTAGTATTGGTTTAAGCGGAACCATTGTATTTAGGCCTGAGGGGCGATCAGCCCTTAAGTTCACTATCCAACTCACTTCACACATTTCAGTGCGGTTCTTTACATCTCCGCCCCTTCAGTCTGCAGCAATACATTCTAAAGCTTTAAACATAAAGCTATGATCAGGATAAGATACAATGTGGTCAGCCAGCACATTCTTTAAGTCCTTGTGCTTAATATACCTCAAATGTCACATAACTCTTGTCCTTCAAACGCTGGTCCATTTTTCCAAAATATAACACTGAGCATTATCGATAAGTTGCCAGGTATGCCAAATGCTGAGTATTGCAAGTTGCACTAGCTTTCAACAAGTGACTGATTCCAGATACAGGATGCACAAAAAGATTGCTGTTGTCTATATAGGGACAGGCTTTGCACTTCCCACATTTGACCGTTTCTTTCTTCTGGCATGCATTTTCCATTCACAGCCATCCTTAACCCACAGCAGTCTTTTCAAATTCTTTCTATTCTTAAAAACAAACCTTGGTTGTTCTGCTACAATATTTTTCACTTTTGCATCTTCTGTCAACACCGGCCAAAACCTTCTGACCACATCACAGATCTTTTGGTCATCTGTACTATATGTGAGAATACATTTTACACCATGAATCAAAGTCCTTTCTTTGGAGGCAGTAGCCTCAACTCTGGGGATAGTTTTTCCATTAAAATAGGGACGACCTTTAGCTGACAAGGGAGGGGCCATCGTGATACTGGACTCCACTTGGTACAGAAATAGAATACAAGAAATGCTGACAGATGTACATACATATAAAAATATTAAGACGCAGGATTTGGATAAGATGATTATAGAATTTCAGAATACTCTTACGAATTTGTTAATGGAGAGACGTCTATCCAAGAATTTGATTTTTTTGAAACTAAGTATTCAACCATCCCTAGTATCAGTGGTTTACCAAAAATACACAAGACCTTGGATGACCCTCCGCTGAGACCCATTGTGGTAGGAAGAGGCTGGATAACCAAACCACTTTCCATTTATGTTGAAAATGAGCTGACAAAGGTCCTACCATTGGTGGACAGTGTTATAAAAGACACATGGAGTTTCTTAGAAAGTTTGTTTGAGAAAATCGAAGACATGGATAGTTTTTCAGATTTAATTCTGGTAACCATGGATGTCAATAGTCTGTTTGCAGTTATACATAATGGCTAATGGAGTGGAAGCAATTACAAACAGGATTTGATTCTGATCTAATTTGCTCTCTGCTAGAATTAATTCTGGAAAATAATGTTTTTGCTTATGGAATAACTATTTTGGCAAGTATGGGGGTAGCTATGGGCACCCCTTGCTTTAATAGTTATTCAAACCTAGTCTTAGGGGAGAAGAATCAAATTCTGAATGCCACCAACCCCTGGTTTGGGCATCTGGTGTATTACGGCCATTTTTTGGATGATATCTTTGTCCTTTGGTGGAAAAGAGATGATATGTTCACAGAATATCTGAAAAACACCATGGATTTCCTTGAATTTAAGATAACTTATTCAAAGGAAGAGATTGATTTCTTGGATGTTAAAGTAACCCAACATCCTAGTCTAGGTCTACATAAGAAAATGCACAGAAAAGATACACGGAAGAAGCACTACTTGCACAGAAATAGTATGCACCCAGGTCACATATTCAAAAACATCATGGAAAATCAAGTGCAACGTATATCTAGGTTCTGTACTAAAGATGCTGACTTTGAAAAGGAGCAGGTTACCCTCTATAAACATTTGAGGAATACAGGTTCCCACAATAGAGCTCTTACTATGAGATACATACAACAGGACCTAAGGTCCAATAGAGGTCGTCCTTATTTTAATGGAAAAACTATCCCCAAAGTTGAGACTACTGCCTCCAAAGAAAGGACTTTGACTCAAGGTCTAAAATGTATTCTCACATATAGTAGAGATAGCCAAAAGATCTGTGATGTGGCCAGAAGGTTTTGGCCAGTGTTGACAGAAGATGCAAAAGTGAAAAATATGGTAGAACAACCAAGGTTTGTTTTTAAGAATAGGAAGAATATGAAAAGACTGCTGTGGGGTAAGGATGGCTTTGAATGGAAAAATGCATACCAGAAGAAGGGAATCGTCAAATGTGGGAAGTGCAAAGCCTGTCCCTATATAGACAACAGCAATCTTTTTGTGCATCCTGTATCTGGAACCAATCACTTGTTGAAAGCTAGTGCAACTTGCAATACTCAGCATTTGGTCTACCTGGCAACTTGTCGATAATGCTCAGTGTTCTGCATTGGAAAAACAGACCAGCGTTTGAAGGACAGAGTTATGCGACATTTGAGGGATATTAAGCACAAGGATTTAAAGAATGTGCTGGTTGACCACGTTGCATCTTATCCTGAGCATAAATTTATGTTTAAAGCTTTAGAACGTATTGCTGCAGACTCAAGGGGTGGAGACGTAAAGAACCGCACTGAAATGTACAAAGTGAGCTGGATAGTGAACTTAAGGGCTGATCGCCTCCCCAGGCCTAAATACAATGGTTCTGCTTAAACCAATACTAAAGAACAGACATCTTACTATAGGTTGAGTAAAGGAGGTTTGTCATCCCTCAAAATTCTGATTAGTTGCTACGGTTTTAGATTGGTTAATGAGCAGGCATTGCCTGCAGCATGTGGAAATGATTTGTTATTTAACTTTAGTTGGAGAGCTATGGAGAATACGATCTGAAGAAGGCTGAATAGCTGAAAGCGCTAATCATTTAGCGCTCTCTTTCATGGAAGTCTTTTATGTTTTATCTCTGTTTTTTAAACTAAACAAAGTTTTTTAGCTGTGGTGGTTCACCAGGAAATATCCATCACCTGTATTTTAAAACAGAAATCTTTAGAAAGGTGATGGCTACAATATGACGTCAGTACATTATTAGTATGTAAAAAATCAGAAGCACATGTATAAACCAACTTTAATTTTGTGGTAATTCATGTCAGTTTTCTACCTGCATGGCACTTTAAATCCTCCCAAAGGACGTATAGCATTGGAGGCTTGGCATTCATGTGATCTATTTCCCTTCCTTAGATAGGTGTATATATACACTCAGTTTTTCAAACTTGGTTTTATCTGATGTTTTCATTAAGAAGATGAAGGCACTTATCTTTTACGTATTTTTATCAGCATTTCAATATTAAAGCACCCTTTTATCGTGAGGTGTGGCTCCAGATGTATCGTGTCCATACTTTAAACTACCTAGGCATCTTATGATCATTGTGATCACTGGCCTAGTATTGCTTTTATGTTCCTACTAGTTAATTCCTGATTTCAAATTATGTTGTAAATAGTTAACTTAATTGATTTGTTTAAGGAGCAATATTAAACTAAACTTGAAATTAAGAACAGATAGAATAGTTGTTTGTGATAAACAGGCCCCAGTGGCCTAATGGATAAGGCATTGGCTTCCTAAGCCAGGGATTGTGGGTTTGAGTCCCATCTGGGGTGATATAATCTTTCCTTTGATAACCTCATCACCACAGTAGTCAGGAAATCCTTCTACATGGCACACCTCATCACAAAAGGGTTTTCCTCTAGAAAAAAGAAGGACATTGTTCCTCTCTACTAATCCCTTATCAGACCCATTATAGAGTACAATGCCCCATTTGGCATGTATCTTACAAGACACCTACAACAATTGGAAAGGCCACAGAAATACCTCACTAAGAGGATTACTGGCCTCAAACAGATGCCATAAGCAGACCGTCTCAAAAAACTCCAGCTCTACTCTGTCGCATATTGCCTACTCAGAGGCGATCTCTGTCCCTAACATACAAATCTATGTGAAACCCAGAGCTGTTGGACATGCTACACTTAAAGAAATACCAATCTCTTTGAACCACATGCTGCAGGGACATAAACCCTGTCACCACAATAAACAGAAGATGTTGGAGGGATAGATTCCTGTCCCAGATACTTCCCATACTCTGGAACAAACTACCCATTCATGTCAAGCAAAGTTCCTCACTGGCCCTCTAAGAAAAATCTTGACGACTGGATGGGAAATAGAAAATTCACCCCAGGAATCACTTCTGCAGCATTGCTTGACAGAGCACAGGAAAATAATTTTCTTGGCTGGCAAAAGCCAGGGAACCTTTTTGGCTAGGCTTATATAGGCCCCAGGGCTGACAGCCTAGTACCTGCCTATGAACCTAAATATACATTTACACACTTAATAACGGCAAGTTACTAGACGTTAACTATAAACACTGATTGTCTGGCATAAGGGTTGCTTACTTATATTGTATAAACATATGAATATAAAATGGTTGCTTTGGCAATCAGTGCCAAAATAACAAGTGTGCCATACATCACTAGTTTCTCAACAACTCATTTCACTGTTCAGACTGCAGGGACACCTTCTGAACTGACTTATGTAGTTTCCTGAAGACTCCTATTTGATATCTTTTTTTTTATCCAGAGGTCAGTAATCTAGCTTGCTCTGTGAGTACTGGCCATTAGATACCCAAGAAAATAGTTGTGGTATAAAGTCATGAATAGATTGTTATGTTCTCTGGGTATGCTCCTTGGTTTCCTTATTTCCTCAGGGGTTCCACCTGTGCATCTCTTGGACAGGGGCAACTGGTGCTGATTTTAGTGTCTGCTTGAACCAGACACCCTTGGGAACATGGGGTGAACATGGCTAGGCTTTTAAGGGCCCTGTGGCCTTTAGTCTAGTAACCTTCTATGATCCTAAGACTTACCTATTTCTCACTGGTTGCTGTGCAACCTTGCCTCATTTTAGATAACCTGCCTGATTTGTATTTCTTTCTCTTGCTACACCCCTGTTAATAGTGACCCTAGCAGATTCAGGCCCACAATAACTAGTACATTCTCCATGCTCAACAGTAACTATGCCACAAGAACCATAATTTTTCATACACGTGGATGATAAACTATCTGTGTAAATGTAATGCATGTTAAACATAATTTATATTACCTGTGTATGGCACTACTAAGTACACTGTTTATCACAAGTCTATTGCTAAGGAATAATATAACCTTTCTTTCTTACTGTCCTAAAAGTGATGAAGCCTTGGCAAGGACCTGTTAGGCAGAATGAACTGTAAGGAGACACACAAATACTCCTGGAATACACTAGTTGCCAAGGCGCTAGAGTGTTTGTGTGTTTTAATAAACCTTTATTCTGGACTCCTTTTGTCATGGTTTTTCTCCTCCATGGTATTTGGACGAGTTTCTCCTTTTATTTGTTATTTTATATAGAATGAACTGTATGCCCTTCATCTGTGGCATCAGTAACCATTTCAAAGAACTCAATCAAGATGAGTAGGTATGATCTGCCTTTTACAAAGGCAGACTAGTATGTATTCCAAATATAAGGTCACCTATATTATTGTTTGTTAGTTCAGGTATATGTTCCATAGACCAGCAGATAATACTATACTAATAGGCCTGTAATTCCTATGATCATTAGAGCAAGGTTTTAAAAATGTAATATCTGTTGAAACAAACTACACATTAAATGTAAACTGAAGACAGAGACCAAGAATCTCAAAGATGGTACAACAGCATACTTACTAAAGATACACAGTTAATAAGAGAGCTTACAGTCTACTGTTAACTGTGTTATCTGGATAAAAAATACTATCAGTATATAAATATTGGGATGTAAAAACAATATTTGAAATGTTTTGGGCTGTAAAAATAATGTTTGAAACGTTTAAGTATCAAAAGAAGTTTGGTATTACACTGTTTCAGTAGCTTGGAATCCGTTTTTTTCTTTTTCAGTATTTTGAGATCAGTATGAGCAAAGTCCAAACAAAGATATTTGTGTACCTGTGCGTGCATGTATATAGGAGGTGTGACTCATTCTTAATGATTAGTTAGCAAATCAATATTCCTTCAGCGAACACCAGCAGCAGCTAGCACAAATTAACACCAAAGGCAATGCAGAAGCTGTGCTATGCCTGCTGAAGCATGTATCCTTTACTTTGGTGCCAAGCAGGAAGGACTTCAATATATGTTTAAAGGCTCTGGGTCCAAACACAGGTTACAGGATGACTACTGTGAAAGCAAACATTTCACAAGTAAAAGGAATTGCAGAAGGTGTCAGATACAAAAGGGAAAACTTTCCTGTGCTTGAAATTTTTATATATATATATATATATATATATATATATATAGTTGCAGGTACTTATTTTGAATGTTCAGAATATCAAACATTCCTTTTGCTTAGTTTTGCTGTCAGAATGTATAAGTTCATGGTACACTGAGGAGTAGGAATTTGCCCCTTCCCCTTTTCTTGTTGGAGCTTGGAATTGGCATATATAATTTTCATGGAGAGCAAACCATATCCAGCACTAGACAACTTAAGCAGTCTCCTAAGGCTCGCTGGCTGGGAAGAATGGTGTGTGTGTGTGTGTGTGTGTGTGTGTGTGTGTGTGTGTGTGTGTGTGTGTGTGTGTGTGTGTGTGTGCGTGTGTGTGCGCGTGTGTGTGTGAGTGTGATGCCCTTGTTAGGGATGACAGATTAGATCATTTGCTTAGCCTTAAGCCCTGTACCTTGGATACAAGAGCATGAATCATTTACAACGACCAAACTACTCAAAAATATGAGTTTCAGAGCATTGTTAAGATACTGTGAGCTTCGATGCATTTTCAAGTTACTGTGAGCTTCAAGGAAAGAGAAGTTTACTGCTGCTCATGTTGTCTGTTTTTAATGTCCAACTGTTTTGTTTAGTAAATGGTCATCACTGTTTGTGCTATATGATTTGAAAGCAGTGTTAGTAGAATAACAGCTAGAATACTTGCTTTTGATGCAGAAGGCTGTGTGTTCTACTTCCACATCATGATTGATGATTGATTGCTGTGTTGTACTTTTAAGGGGGGGGGGGGCTGCTGCAATTCTGGGTGTGTTCTCCTTTAGATGAGATGCCTAGTAACTATGAACCTGTTGTTGGCTTGCCATCCACTCCCTGTTGCATAGTTACCAGCTTACCAATTATTTTTAAAGTAACATAGGCAACTTCTTCATCAAGGGCAGTAGGCACTGAATTTGTAGATGGAACACTGAAATATAAGGTTGTTTGCCAGCAGCAACCTCTTCTTTAGTTACAGATTTCTTTCATGTGAAATTATTCAGATAACTTTTACTTCTACATAGTTGTGCATATTGACTGATATTGGTGGATTGTAATGACAGAAGGTTGAGTGGCCTTTTATGGTTGAAATGTTCTGGAATAAGCAGTTTTGTCATTACTGGTTCACAGGTTTTGTTTCAATGCTTACTGGAAAAATGTTCAAAACTACACATTTAAATTACACTCTAACAAGTGGTGCTGTATTATACAAGGAATAAAATTTAATATATTCAGAATGGTGAATCAAAGAACACATGCATGTATGCATGGTCCTAAAATGTGTGCGAGGGGCCTGTGGTTTGAAAACAGTCCAAAGGTAAACAATCTGCCACTGTCCAGATGCATTTTCATTGAATGTGGGTTGCAATGTTGTTTCAATGAATGTGAGTTTCAAGAGCACAGAATTTTACTGTTCATACTAAATCTGTTTTCATTGTGAGACTGTATTATTGTATCAGTGTTAAGCTATAAAATTTGAAATAAAAGTTTAATTTAAATCCAAATATTGTAATCATTGTAGAAGTAAAGAAGAAACTAGTCTGCACACTGAGAGGTTTGACCAGTGTTTATGGTAACTGGGGAGAAATAACCATGTAATGGGACACTGAAATGGCTGCTGGGGGAGCTGATTTGGGGTGCAACGATCCAGTACCCTACCTAGTGCACCATTTGACAATGATTCAGCTCTGGGGGCATACAGAAAATAGATGTTAAAAGTTTTTTTTTTCTTTTGTAGGTGTTTTACTTTTTTAAGTTTTAATCTTTTGAGATCAATAATTTGAGGTACAAGTTTTTCTTATTTGAAAAGAGAAGATATAATTATATATATTTGTGTGTATATATCTCCGCTCTACAGACAAATCACTCATCAGTATCTCAAAGGCTAACAACACTGCAGGTAAAGCACTATTCTCTCACACCATAGCCATAATCTGGACTTCTGCTCTAATTTCTGCTTCTACTACTACTCAGTTCAAAAACTCACTCACATCACACTTAATAAATACCTGGTTATGCCCATGTATTACATAATTGCCCTGTCTTACCACTCTATATACTTCACTTCCTATAACACCTAATGCAGTATCTGCTACAGTTTTAAGAAACACTTTACTGCTGCAAGAATTTGTATTACTACATAATCTCTTGTTGTTTAATACTAGCCAAACTATGTTAACTTAAATTATCTCTGTATATATATTTTCTTGTTTTTGCTTATTAGCATATTGTGATTTTTTTACTTTATTTTTTTCTTATTGTATAATTTTTTTATCTCAATGTGGAGCTTTTCTCCCCAGGCCTCCACTGAAAATGGACCTGTGTCCAGTCGGACTATCCCGGTAAACACATGTAAAATAAATATATATATATATATATATATATATATATATATATATATATATATATATATTTATAGACAGATATGGATGTATTATTTGTGATAGAACAATCACAATGTCGATGTTCATTATATCAACATACAAATACTGAAATGCAACATGATGTTGACACACTGTGCACATTCTCTGAGTATTACTTCTGAACAAGCTAAACCAGCAGTAAGCTACCCTGTGCCCCCCACACCCACTGTTAATTATATAGTCTAACTCTGAGACCAAACAATCCTTGGGGAAAAGGAATATTTCCCTAACCGGAAATTGTCAGTTTTTTATACCTGTTGACCATCTGTCTCTGTCGAACACATGGTGTCGACCAAACATTGATGTTGTGATTGTTCAATCATAAATAAAAGAATCATATATAATATAATGCATATATATGTGTGTGTGTGTGTGTGTGTGTGTGTGTGTGTGTATATATATATATATATATATATATATATATATATATACACACACACATATATATATATATATATATATATATATAGACACACACATACACATCTACACGTGAGGAAACTGTTATGTTATCGGCCCTAAGTACACAATCATATTTTGACCGTCTACTATGCATTTCTGTGCTACATAATCATATTTACTTCTCTTCCTTTTATTAATGTGTGTATAGTGTGATACTTCATGTACAATATGACTTTTATAGTTTATTTGCTTCTGGCTCAGCTTTGACAAAAAAAAAGCCGTTTACTTCTCCAGTCAATGCATAATTGAACAATTAAAATAATTAATTAAATCAACGGATTTCCTTACACAAGTAGCATAAAAGAATCCTATTTAGTACCCTACAGTGATAGAAAGCATTTCACTAAATTCATTTTCATAAAAACAACTAGCAAATGTAGTAAAACATCTGCGTCATGCAATTAGAAACTTCAAGAGATACCACTTACCAGCAGCTTCCTAGTGTATTTTCACATGGGAAAAAAAAAAACAAAATGTTGAAGTTAAATTATGCATCTTGGGATATGTTCGGGTTCTTTTCTGTATTATCACAGATCTCAGACTTCTTGACAAAATACAGACACACACACAAGCCAGTGATAGTTATGGCTACACCATTTACTAATATGGCAGCAACTACCTAGACAGGAATCATGTGACACCCAACATGCAGATTAGCTTTATGGATAAATTAAACTTTAAAATTGTATACTACTTTATACAGTAAATTCTCAGTTAACCGGCACCCATGGGGATTGGTTGATGCCTGATGACTGTAGTTTCTGTTTGCTTGAGAGTTACTATTAAAACTAGGCCTGACTATTACTGTACTCTATGCTATTTGTTTGATTTGACTTGTTCTTAGGTTGGAGAGAGAGGGAATTTATTCTTAACTTCCTTTTTAAAACTCTAAAAACCTAAAAATGTATAGCATGTTTCTGGGGGGGGGGGGGGGGGCAGAAAATGCAACATGTGAAAATGTTACTATATTTCTTTGATATTTTTTTGCTGGTTGCTTGAGTTCCAGTTAACTGAGACTTTGCTGTACGTTATGACTTGCATACACAATTATAGATAACAATAACCATTTGGTATACTAGGGTTGTCAAAGAATACATTTTCTTAAAATTTCAATCATCTAGCTGGTTATATGGCAACACAGCACATTTAAAGAATGCACAGTTCTACTTAGCAGCTCTAGATGTCAATCTTCATTATCGTATCAGGTAGCATAATCTTTCTACCTTCTTGGTGTCTTGATAAACTTTCCTACCAGATGAATTTACAGCCATTACTGGTAACGTCAGGTGCTTCAGAGTCACAATATGGTACATAAGTAAATCAGGTAGTAGAGGAGAGGATTTGATTCTATGTCACATTTGCAACAGTTCTTTAACTCAGAAACAGTCCTCTAACAGGCACTCATGTTGGTTCCTGTTGTCAGTCCTCCAAATAAGGTAATTTCAGTGGCAAACTGCATCTTGACATTGAAGGCAATCCCATTACGTACAAAATGTTGTCTGTAACAGCTCAGAGCATACCTAGCTGTAGTTTCAATTTAGGATCTGTGTTTGACAGAAGCAGTTTCTTGTTGTTCTGAGTGTTTGTCGTAGATTTTGGAATCTGATAACATCTCCCGTTGAAATGTACACATGCATGCAGACTAATTTATCATAACAGCATTTCTGATTTTACATTTGGTATGTTCTCCTGTTGAAATGTACACATGCATTCAGACTAATTTATCATGACTATAATTTAGTATCACCCTAGCCTTGAGTAGCATCCTGCCTTCGCCCAGAATGATACCACAATATAAGGACAAAATGATTGACTTCAACAATTGGCTAAGCTTCTGGTGTCATTCAAAGGGGATCCAGTATCTGTCGGCCTGGGATGACATGATCAACAGACCACGATGCTTTGCCAGAGATGGTCTGCACCTGTCGCCCCTGGTATTCAGGTTACTGGCTAAGGCTCTTGCCACCCCTATAGTGCCTTTTTTAGGCAAACTTCAATGGACAAAACCACCACCATAACAGGTACAAGCATGCAAAATCTGAAGGTAATGTTACTCAATGCTAGAAGTCTAAACCTCAAAATGCACACTCTCGAGGCACTCCTAAAAATGGAGAACATCAATATCTGTGCAGTAACTGAGACCTGGTTCAAGGCTCCAGAGAGCACCCCTGCAATACCAGGCTACAACTCTTACCACACTTTTCGGCCACCAAACCAGGATCGAAACACTAAAGGTGGAGGAGTGTCCATATTCACCAAGGATATTCACACCACCAGGCTAGTTGCCCAACACAGTGCATCTGAAATTCTCCAGGTGCAGCTAACACTAGGTAAGACTGCAATCCAAATTGTAGCTTGCTACATATCCCCCACCATGCCCCAAGATTCTCACTACACCTTTCTAAACATACTGGAAAATATTAAGATACAACCAAACACCCTAATACTGGGTGATTTCAACTACCCTGCCATTAACTAGGAAAATTACTCATGCACCAACACCTTTGCCAACGCCCTGGATCAACTAATCCATAGTCCCACCAGGGGGTCCAATATCCTAGACCTGGTAATTACCAACATGGGAAATCGATGTCCCACACCTATGGTCACCCCCTCGTTGGTCAGGTCAGACCATAAGCTAATCACCCTTAACATCCACATCCCACTCCCACTCCCTAGTAAGGAAACCTCCATACAAAACTTCTCCAAAGCCAACTTCATGCTACTCAAGTCAGAAGTGATAAACGTCATGACACCCATGCAGATGGGAACTGAAAGTTCGACTGCTGAGTCCTAATCTAAGGCACTGTACAAGCACATCCACTCATGCATGAATCGTGCCATCCCAAATAGAACCAAGATGCTCTCCTCCAAAAAAGGAAGCCAATCTGGTGGTCCCCTGCCATAAACAAACTTTACATCAAAAGGAAGAAACTGTTGCAGAAAAGAGGAAAATCCCACAATGCAAAAAATTCCCTTACCAGCCTCAGTAAGAAGCTGAGATCCCTCATAAAATCCTCCAAAGCTAGTTACGAAAATAAAATTGCCAAAGATACCAAAGACAACTACAAGGCATTCTATAACTACATCAATAATCTAAATGGCAATGCTCAGATCTGCTCTGAACTACAACAGAATGGCATTAAATATACTGATCCCAAGGATATTGCCAACATCCTGGCAGATCGATTCAGTGCCAGCTTCACCCCCCTCTCACACCCTAAATGGCCCATCTCAATACCAGAAGATTGCCAAATTCCAGTAATAACGGCCACACAGTTAAATAAATGCACTCTCCAAAGCTAAGAATGCAGCATCCATGGGACCAGATGACATCCCAGGCTGTGTACTACATGAACTACAAAATGAACTGGCACCTCACATAAGTGTCATGTTTAATCATACCCTCACCTCAGGCTTCGTGCCCACTGAGTCACGCACAGCTACAGTTATCCCACTCCACAAGGGGGGATCCACCTTGGATCCCGGGAACTACTGCCCCATCAATCTGACAAGCCTGATCTGCAAGGCCATGGAACGTATTATCATGGAACTTATAAACAAAGATATTATCAACCTTCAAACACTGGACCCCACCCAGTTTGGGTTTGTGAAGGGCCGATCTTGTCTCCTGAACCTGATTGACTTCTTCAAATCAGTCTCCAGAGCAGTGGATGAGGGTAAGGCAGTCCACACAGCCTATCTGGACCTCACCAAGGCCTTTGACACCATCCCCAACTCTGGAATCATAGATAAACTTACTAAACTTGGCATTAATCCCTACGTCACTCGATGGGTTGCCAACTGGCTTACTGACAGAACCCACGCTGTAAAAGTAACTGACTCCAAATCCAGCTTCAGACAAGTGACAAGTGGAGTACCTCAGGGTTCAGTCCTGGGACCGCTCTTGTTTGGCATCTACTTCTCTGAAGTACAGGCCAACACTAAGGGACTCTGGCTAACAAAGTTCGCAGATGACTGCAAACAGGGAGCCATTACTGAATCCCCAAATTATGTGGATACTCTACAAAAGGGCCTTACAGAAACAGATGCTTGTTGCCAGAGTCATGGGCTCAAGCTCAATGCCAAGAAATATATAGTTATCCCCTTTGGGAAAAAACATGTACCCATGAATTACCACATAGGTGGCAGTACACTAAACACCGAAAGTGTGATAACAGACTTAGAGACACAGGTGGACAGTGGTCTCACCTTCAATAACCACTTTGCCACAACAGTCAGGAAATCCTTCTATGTGGCACACCTCATTACTAAGGGCTTTTCATCCAGAAAAAGGAGGTCATTGTCCCAATGTACTCATCCCTCATTAGACCCATTATAGAATACAACGCCGCATTTGGTATGTACCTCTCAAGACATCTGCAACAACTGGAAAGGCCACAGAAATAGCTCACTAAAAGAATCACAGGCCTAAAGCAGATGCCCTATGCTGACCTCCTTAAAAAACTCCAGCTATACTCTGTCGCATATTGTCTACTCAGACGCGATCTCTGCTTAACATACAAGGCCATGTCAAACCCAGAGCTGTTGGATATGCTACACTTAAAGAAATCCCAATCCCTCAGAGCCACATGCTCCAGGGATCTAAACCTTGTCATCACAATAAGCAAAACATGCTGGAGGGATAGGTTCCTGGCCCAGAGACTCCCCAGACTCTGGAATAGACTGCCCATACATGTCAAGCAGAGCACCTCCTTGGCCCTCTTCAAAAGGAACTTTGACGATTGGATGGGAGAAAGGAAATTCACCCCAGGGATCACGTCAGTCGCCCTGCTAGACAGGGGTCCAGGGAAGTAAATAGAGTGGGAAGAAATAGCCAGGGAATTGTTATAGCTAGACTTGTATAAGCCCTAGCACCAACCTATGAACCTATGATAACAGTACTTCTGATTTTACATTTGGTATTTTATCCTGGTTGAAATGTACACATGCATGCAGACTTGATTTATCATGATAGCACTTCGGATTTTACATTTGGTATGTTCTCCTGTTTGAGATGTACACATGCATGCAGACTTGATTTATCATAACAGTATTTCTGATTTTACATTTGGTATGTTCTCCTGGTTGAAATGCACACTTGTGAAGACCTGATTTATTGTAATAGTATTTCTTATTTTACATTTGGTATGTTCTCTTGGTTGAAATGCACACATGCTTGCAGACCTGATTTATCATAACAGTATTTCTGATTTTACATTTGGTATGTTCTCCTGGTTGAAGTGTACACATGCGTTCAGACTTGATTTATCATAACAGTACTTCTGATTTTACATTTGGTATGTTCTCCTGGTTGAAGTGTACACATGCATGCAGACCTGATTTATCATAACAGTACTCCTGGTTGAAATGCACACATGTGTGCAGACTTGATTTATTGTAACAGTATTTCTGATTTTACATTTGGTATGTTCTCCTGGTTGAAATGCACACATGAAGACCTGACAGCATTTCTGATTTTACATTTGCTATGTTCTCTTGGTTGAAATGCACACATGCGTGATAGACATGATTTATCATAAGAGTATTTCTGATTTTACATTTGGTATGTTCTCCTGGTTGAAATGCACACATGCGTGAAGACCTGATTTATCGTAACAGTATTTCTGATTTTACATTTGGTATGTTCTCCTGGTTGAAATGTACACATGCGTTCAGACTTGCTTTATCGTAACAGTAATTCTGATTTTACATTTGTTATGTTCTCCTGGTTGAAATGTACACATGCATGCCGACTTGATTTATTGTAAAAGTAATTCTGATTTTACATTTGGTATGTTCTCCTGGTTGAAATGCACTCATGCATACCGACTTGATTTATCGTAACAATATTTCTGATTTTACATTTTTTATGTTCTCCTGGTAAAAATATACACATGCATGCAGACGTGATTTATCGTAACAGTACTTCTGATTTTACATTTTTTATGTTCTCCTGGTAAAAATCTACACATGCATGCAGACGTGATTTATCGTAACAGTACTTCTGATTTTACATTTGGTATGTTCTCTTGGTTGAGGTTGAAATGTACACATGCATGCAGAAGTGATTTATCGTAACAGTACTTCTGATTTTACATTTGGTACACTTTCCTGGTTGAGATGTACACATGCGTTCAGACTTGATTTATCATAACAGTACTTCTGATTTTACATTTGAGATGTACTCCTTGTTGAAATGCATACATGTGTGCAGACTTGATTTATCATAACAGTATTTCTGATTTTACATTTGGTATGTTCTGCTGGCTGAAATGCACACATGCATGCAGACTGATTTATCATAACAGTATTTCTAATTTTACATTTGGTATGCACTCTGAATGGACCAGCACTGTTGAAATAGGGAGTTTTGTCTTCATTCCCCAACAACTGAGAAGGTGGCAGACAGCCTTACTAGTTGTAAATGAGTACTTATCCATTCAAACAAAGTTAAATAACTATTTTCTTTTGAAGTGGCAATACATTATTTTTTGCCTACAGGATTGGTGCAATAGCTGCACTTCCTGTACCAAACTGACCTATTTGTTTCTATAAGAAAGCTAGGGCCCACTGGCCCATGTATTTCTCTCTCATTGCAAGGGGCCACTGAACTATTCATTCCTCTGTCAGGGCAAGATCGTACTGACCCACTCATTCCTTGTTGGGGGCAAAAGTTAGATATTAGGGAACAATCCAGTCCATTCATCCTCATGCTCGTGCACAACCTCCTGAACAAGTGACACACCATTTGTAGTACAGACAAACTAGGCTCTTCATGCAGTGGTGATGCACTTGCATTCCTGCAGATGTTGGCAGATGTTGTCATTGCAATGAGCCAAACTGCTTCCCTCTCCCAGGATGGGCAAGCCAGCATCAGACATTCATTGCTGCCAATACATTTTTTAATATGTTTTTGACAGTCTGTATATCTCTCTACTTGACTGTTGATATCTTGGATTGGTTGTTATTTGGGAAAATACCCATTCATCACAGAAGATGTGAGACTCTTGACTGGCAAAGTGTAGCCTAGTTTCAGAAATAAGGATGTCTGGAATCATATGACATGAAAAATGCTTTAATAAGTATAATAGTTGAATTTAATAATGTATCAAGTCAATAATGCATAATTTCCAGAGACTAGAATACTAGCTGGCACAGATAAGATACTGACTGTCAAACTGGATTAATTATGCAGCCAGTGCTTCCTCTATGACCTTTTAGGCATTTCCTGAGAAATCACTGTGTCTCTGTTAACATTCTTAGGAAACAGTGCAGATCTGACTGCTTTTGACCATTGCTTGTATGCAGTGAAACTTAACATGCCAAAACATTGCATCACATGCTTTCTCTATACCAGACCAAAACCCTATATCATATGATTTCTAGTTACACTTAACTATTCCCAAATGCATTTCATGAACTGTCTCTAGCATTTTCCTGAGTAACCCGTCTGGTACAGTCATATTACTGAAGTTTAACAACACCCTTTGCAAAATATGAATTTCAACATAAAAAGTACAGTACATCTGGATGGGAAGTGGAATTATTTTGCTTAACATCTGACCATTCTGATAGTACCATATTTTTCAAAATGTGCGTAGGAATATCTAATTTAAAATCTTATGATATATTTGTCAAGTCCTGTAAACAAAGGAGCATATTTCTCAAAAATATCAAAAGAAATGTCAGCATTCTTTTTTGTATGTCTCAGGTGTTCTAACAGTTTTATAGACTTTGTTTTGTTTGTCTTGCTTAATAAATTGCACTGCACAACTGTACAAAGTAGTACCTCTGTAAATTTGTAAATCATTGTTTTTACAACTCTGCAAATTAATGTTTTCATGAATATACAAATTAGCTGTTTCATAAGTGTGCAAATAACTGCCTCTGTAACGCTGTGAGCCATTGACTGCTCAACAACAATATAATGCACTGTGAGTGCGTGCACATGGTGAGTTCATTTAATCATGCCTAATTACTCACAAGTCATTCTGACCAATATATTTTATTGTTGATTTGACACAAATGGTGTTAGTCTGTGGTCAGAATGAATCAGAGCATAGCTTTTGACTCTAATACTGTACACTTCAAACTTGAATCGTTAAATGCATTCTGAATTAAAATGCTACATGTTGTTTTGATATCATGCTTATATGTGAAACTTTTGCTCTTTACAATCATTGTTACATCAACAACACTCCTGAAATTCTGTCCCTTGTGAAGAAATAGTGTACACAACTTATATATCAAGTGCATTTACAAAAAACTGCTGTTCCATGTTGGAACCTTCTGTTGCAAACAATACAGTCAACAGTATTTATTTGCAACAGTCACTTGCAAAACGTTCCTGTGCTATTCTCTCCTGTTATTTTGAACATTTTAGAGAAATGCTATGAGCACTCCACAGTTTCTGTATTTTGTAATTTACCATGGAATATGGCTTCTTATCATACAGAGAACCAGACCTTGAATAACATGATGTTTGTTCAACTGAATACTTTTCATTTTAACTATGCCATCACGACAAAGCAGTTTATAATGTCTCTCTTTTCTACAATGTTGTATGAGGCACGTTTTACATTACTGGCTGCAACCAATTTATTATGCTT
The DNA here is from genome assembly GCF_019279795.1 of Protopterus annectens. NCBI lineage: Eukaryota > Metazoa > Chordata > Ceratodontiformes > Protopteridae > Protopterus > Protopterus annectens. The sequence continues at coordinate 1,216,318,838 of NC_056726.1, forward strand.
AATTCTCAGCAAACAGTTGTTTCCTTTTGATTTCACATACATCCAAACACCCAGCAAGCTCCTTCATTTAAAATTCTTTTTCTCTATGCACATTTACAGTTTTTTTAAACAATAGCTGAGACTCTAATAAAATCACAATCTTAATTATTACTTTGTCATTTTCTATGTCACAGACAATTTAATAATGCAATTCATTCAAATGAAAAGAAGATGCCCGCAGGGGTGCATGGTTAGCATTGTCGCCTCACGGCAAGAGGCTCTGTGGTTCAATTCTCGGCTGGAGCGTCTTCTGTGTGGAGTCAGACATGCAGGTAGGTGCATGCGTGAGTGGGTGTGCCTTCTTTGAAGGTTGGGTGCTGAGCTGGCAACTCAAAACTGTAAAAATCCACTGCTGATCATAAGTGGAACGGCGGTCCGCTGTGGTGACCCCTAATCAGGAAAAGCTGAAAGACACTACTATTCAAATGAAAAGAAACATTTATACAATATCTGTCTTTTTGTCAGCTTTATAACCACACTTCCAAACAATTTTCCTCAGCTTAATGAGAGGAAAATAGAAAAAAATATTAATAGTAAGGGCCTACCTGGGTTTTCTAAATATAGGGGGTTGAGATAGGGAAGATATCAAGATGTACCCATGGGTATCTAAAAAACAACAATAAAAGGTGAGATTAGTTCAGTGCACATTCTACCTCCAAAATGCTGTTGAGGATCTGACATACAAATTGAACATAAAATGTGTGAGAGTATACATAGTTACTTGTTCTTTGATACACAGACTATACTTTAATTTGATACTGTGCTCTGTTTTAGCATATTAAACTTTTTCTTAAACAAGTTTAGCTTGTGTGACTGCAGGACTAACTACAGATAAGTGATATCACACTGCTTCAAGGGCATTCAGTCTGCATTGCAGACATTGTTTTCAAAGCCATGTCGAATCCATTTGTAACAAGTTCTTGTCAAGTTATACAGTTGGTACTAGTGGTTTCCAGCATCAGTAAATAGCTTAAAAGTCAGGGCACCCCTGCAGCAAATACAGCTGATATATACTTACTATTTGCAATAAAATAGTAGCATATCACATTTTTCTGTTCAGACTTTCAAAAAATAACGTAATTTTCATATCAGCAGCTTCCTTGCATAATACTGACAGGAGTAATTACAAGATGTTATATTTTAAAAACTCAGATACTTGTTTATGCACACATTATTACAAGCAATTTTCTTAATAACACTTAGGGAAAATATTTACATCTAATGGGCATAAGATTAATTATTATAAGAGTTAATTTGAAATAGTTAACCTAAAGAGAGCTCAATATGTTTTAAAATTCCAAAATGAACACAGAAAGCATACTTTGTAAACAGGATCTTGTTTAAGTTCTGTAATTAGTTTAATTACTGCTGAGATACAAATCTACAAACTTCAAAATTACTCATTGTAGATGATCATTGATATAGTCATCAGTTAGTTTTACCAAAGTCTTTGTAGTTCTAATTTAATTACCTGTACAATAAAATAAACCTTCTTCCTTTTTTTCTCATAAAACTAAACCAGTATTATTTATCAGCTCGTGAATGTGATCAGCAAAACAGCACATTTTTTATAAGCAATATAGCCGTTACTATGAACTGTGGTCCAGTGTAGAAACTGTTAAAGCACTGTAATGCCCGATAAAGTTCCGTGCCTGAATCTAAGAGCTTTGAAATATGCCCTCTTACTTACCGTGTGAGTACACCAATCTGTCTAAAACATAGGTTGAGCTATTTATAAAACTGCATGCCATGGTGAATGCAGGCCATTTATTGTAATATAGCGCTGGAACACACACAGGACTGTTCATGAACTGTGTACCAACCTGGATTATGGTGCTCTGTAGTGCATAGGTAGCCAGTACACCTGTTGTGCATACCAACCACAATAGTGCATAAGAGTCCAACAGCCTCCACTCTACACAGATCAGGGAAGGTGTATACAACCTACTATGTATGCAGAATACAAACACACCTATATACACTGATGTGCAGGCAAACACACAGAAAGACTTAAGTATGATTTTGCTTGCTCTTGCTAGTCACCTATCCCCTGACACCACTAAACTATTTTTACCTACTGGAAATACTCCACCTAATTTTCAATTACAACCTATATCTACATCCTTTGTCTTATCTCTCCTTCAAAAACTAAAACCTTCCACTCCCTCTGCAGACAAACTTCCTGCAGAATTTTTGCAAATTGGAGCCAAAGCCATCGCTTACCCTATTTCTATTCTGATAAATAGATCTATTAATGAAGGAATCTTCCCTTCTATCTGGAAGATATCTCACATTATCCCACTACACAAAGGTGGGAACTGTAAAGACCTTTCAAACTATCGCCCAATAGCACTACTATCACCCCTAGCTAAAATTTTGGAAAAATGTATCCACAAACAACTTCTTAATCACCTCCTCCAAAACAATCAACTTGCTAACTGCCAGCATGGATTCAGACCTTCCCACAGTACTACTACTGCCTTACTCTCCTTTACCAACACCATCAACCACAACCGCAACAATAATTATCTAACATCTTCAATCTTCATTGACTTATCTAAAGCTTTCGACATGGTTAATCATAAACTCCTAATAAAGAATTGAAGCCTCAAAACGAACAAAGTACAAATGCGAATGACCAAAACCACTCCAATGCAAGTGGATATTCACTGCTAAAATACCAATTAGATGCTGCTGAAAATACAACTTCCAAATGTTCAGAAAAAATGCAGAGTGCACCAACGAAGTAAAATCCAACAAACTTTAATACACGAAAAGGATCACCACAAGCGCTTTCGCCCGGTATTACCGGGCTTTTTCAAGTGTAAAGATTTCAGCAAACATTAGAGCTTTTAAACTGGTTATACAGATGCTTCATTGGCTGGCCAATTAAATAATTAATTGAACTGTATTTGACAAATCCATTAGTTAAAGAAAAAATATATGTTGGTGTGTGCGTTGTTTCACAAATACAGCTACTCAAATAACAACAAATGTTCACTGTATCACAGTTTGTGGCAATGAGGTTCTAGTAATTATTTGGTCAGCACAATTTTAATGTTTTTTAATAAATTCAAGTTTTTAATAATTACTCAAAGGTTTACAAGAAGACAACAACAACTAAAAAAGTTGTTTATTTTCAGCACAGACAGTGTAATGTAACATGCCACATGTGTAAATGCACTCTGCATTTTTTCTGAACATTTGGAAGTTGTATTTTCAGCGGCATCTAATTGGTATTTTAACAGTGAATATCCACTTGCATTGGAGTGGTTTTGGTCTTTCGCATTTGTACTTTAATCATAAACTCCTCCTGCACATACTAAAATCCCTCTCACTTGACACCCCTTCTTTAACATGGTTTACATCCTACCTAGATAACTGACAGCAGGCAGTGCTTTGGAAAAATTCAGTATCTAATCTCCTTCCTACCTCTTTAGGAGTACCCCAAGGCTCTATCCTAGGCCCCCTCTTATTTTCAATCTTTATCAACGACCTCCAATCAGCTATCCCTAACACCACCTGCATACAATATGCAGATGATTCTACTATTATCTGCACTGCCACTTCTCAAACTGAACTTCAGTCCCTTACCCAAAAAGCCTTTTCTACAACTGAAAAATGGTTCTCTGATCATTGCCTTCTCCTCAACCTCAAGAAAACCAAACTGTTACTGTTCTCACCGTCCCGTAAATGTACACCACTTAATTTCTCTCTCACATCAACTGATTGCACTCTCATTTCTCCTGACTCAACTACAAAATTTCTAGGAATAATAATTGACAATAACCTAAGCTTTGACTCACAGATCAACAACACAATAAAAGTAGTTAACAAAAAAATTGGTTCCCTTTACAGAATCAAACCCTTTCTTACACAAGAAACAAGAACCATCTTAGCTAGATCTCACCTTATCTCAACTCTTCTATATGCCTCCCCCATCTATACTAATCTCTCCAAAAGCAACCTTAAGAAACTTGCTACATCTTACTACAATATTGCTAGATTTGCTACAGGATCCCAGTTTCGTACTCACCATTGCCTGAACCTAAGACAACTAGGCTGGCTAGAATTTCCTAACAAATTAATACTTCAACAGCTCCTAATAGCTTACAAAGTCCTTTACCAACCAAGTAAAATACCAATACTCTCTAACCTTGTAACACCTTACAATAACATGAAACAGCTACGCTCCTCTAACAAACTACTGGTTCATACCCCCAAACTTAATAACTCAGCTGGGGATTGCCACTTTTCCAACTCTGTTGTAAAAAGGTGGAACAAACTACCCTCTGATATCACATCCTTGTCTACACTCTCACTTTTTAAAAGACAACTGATTATACATCTCAAGAGTCAATGGCTTTGCCCCTGTACCAACCCAGATTAACCTTCCCCTTACTCTGTCTCTTTTCTCACCCTTTACCCTTACAACTTTCCTTTACATTATATCTATGTAAAGAAATTTATCTCTTATGCACAGTATGACCACAAAAAAAAAATGTTATTATTATTTCTTTGTTTTAGACTTTTAGACTTTTGTATTTCTCTCTGTTTGCTCCTATCATAGTTGTAAATAATAACTAACCTTGTTTATTAATTCTAATCATGTATTGCTTATTGCTGTATAACCATGTAATATTCCATTGGAGCTTTTCTCCCCAGGCCTCTACTGAAAATGGACATATATCCAGTTAGACTAGCCCGGTCAACAAATGTAAAATAAAATCAAATAAATAAAATAAATAAATGATATTAAAAGGTATTATCTATGAAAACAGATAATGTACAACCAGAAACAAAACAACATAGTACCAAAATATGCTATGTATGGCACCATGTACTGAAGAAAATAATCTGGCCAGATGCCCTCCAGGAACAGTGCAGCATCTCAGCACTTTGAACCCCCTACTTGAGCAGGTATATCATCAGAGTGTGTGGCCTGAGATACAAGTACTAACTGCTTCTTCCAGCACCAAATAGAATGGTCTACATTCCTGGAGACATGCACCAGATATATTCAGATATTGGAGAATGGGTGATGTTCTGAAAGGATCTCCTGAAGCACCTAAAGCCATGGCATGAGGCCACTGGGCACATAGTTTAGTGTGATCTACTATAATGTTGGCCAGGATACAGTGCTCCTGTCACATCTCCCATAAGTCTGCCATCACCCTGTGTCAGTATCACCCCATGGCATCTGGAAGATGTCAGAAATCCTACTTCATCACCACCATGTGCTATCTGATGTCACTCATGCTGACATTTGTGCTAAACAGTAGTTGCTTGAATTCACTCAGATGTTGCAGTGCAAGTTGAGCAGACTGGTGTGCAAATTCATGTATACTGCCTCTTGTATGCCTTTCACCTGCAGCAGGTCCCTCTGTGGCATGACTTAGTCAGAAAAATACATAAAAGTGGTGCAGAGTGTACCACTGCCCCCTTAGATCCCATGCTTACAAACATCATACATACTAATATAAGTGCTATGACTTTATTACCTAGTACCTAGTGCTTAAATACTTATTTAAACATGGATATGACATGCATTGCTGCCCATATACACCTAGATGTGCCAACTGGCTGTGTATATCATAAACATGTGGGCTATTAGCAACATGCCTTGTCTGACAGCCATAAAAGATGGAGCTGTTAGTGTCACCACAATCACAGCCATAACTTGTGTAAAGGGTTGCCAATAAGTATGCAAGGTATACCTTCCTCTAAGGGTTTTCCCTTAATGGTGGTCATCACACATAATAATGTTACACTATCAAGCACTGAGAGTTCATTTCCCATATACCCTGTTACATGCCTACAGTAGAGGTTAATTAAGGTTTCTTTATTCAGGGTGCTGCTGCTGTTCTCAGCTGGCAGCTTCATTGCCAGTGTGCCAGGCTGCATCTGTGGGGTAGAAAATATATCTGTATTACTTCTGTTATGAGGTTGTTTGTATCACCTCAACTAACACACAACCATGAATTGTGTTTACTGACCAAGGAGTGCAGTGATGTGTCTGTGCTCATGCTCTATGAAGCACTGTAGGGATCCTTCCACTGTAAATCATTCCATAAATAATGACACAGTTCACTGGAGTGTGGTGTACCCCTATCTCTCATAAATCAAAATCCCATGGTGGTCCAGATGGCCACACTTGACTACCCATTAGGCACAGATGTCCACCCAAACAAAATTTATAATGTCAGCATGTGGCTTATGAAGAGCTGCACCTCTTTAGCCCCCACCCCCCACACATGCACACACGCACACACACACACACACACACACACACACACGCGCGCACCCACCCACACACATACACTTGCATGTGATCAGCATGATCTTGCATTCACCATAATTGCAACAATATGATACAAGATCTTGATGTGTGAGTATGTGTAAATTCAGCAGCATAATGTTCTGTTGAAGGTGAGAAAACTGGTACACCTGATCAAAAATCAGCTTGCCAAACCTTACTGGCTTTTTCACACTAAGATGGTGGTATAGTGGGGATCAGGAAATTTGCCTTTTCCCCACTGTAGAGTGATATCAGAGTTTGTATATATAATTAGCAGGGAGTGTGGGAGTGTAGAGGGGCTTGTCCACCTGCAAAAACAAACAGGTGTTTGCCTGTCCTGTGAAAACTTTTTTTCTGGGGGGTTTTCAGTCCTTTTTGGATCAATATGTATGTTTTTTGACCATTTGAGGTTGATAATTTCCATGTTGACATTTTGGCATACTGACAAGGTATCTTATTCCTATCAATTATTCCACTGAATATACATTCTGCACAAGTGGGCTCCTGGTATGCTGTCTGTCTGTGTGCCCTGTACTGCAATATGTCTATTCATATTCATGATGCATGGGTGTTACATTTCATAAAGACTTTGATGCACTGAAACTCATTGCATATGCACACGCAAGTAGCAGCTTGAATTAAATCACCACACCTTGAGCTCCTGAGCACTTTACAGCTTCAGCTGTGACTAGAACTGCAGTATCAGCATTCATTTATGAAGCTGCAGTATCCTTCCAGCTTCATAAAGCATTGCCAGTGCTGCACTTCCACAGTCCACCTGACAATCGTGACCCTTACCAGCTTGCACCAAGGGTAACCACCCCCTTTCCCTTACCCTGCCTATAGCTCTGTAATGGTGCCTAACTGGTTAAAGAAAGTTCTCTTTACACCATGTATTCACAATATTTCCATAATTTTTAAAAGAAACACTCCTATTTACAGCATTTCTTCACACTGTTTAGATCATTTTGAGACACCATCCTGGTGAGAATCACTATGCTATGTTACACAGATCTCTCTTCCAGTTCTCTCTTTTACAACATTCAATCCTTCATATACAATTGCTTTAGATTTTTATTTCCATTTTCGGCAACCAACAAAATTAAACTTAATAAGGCCTTACTATGTCTAGGCAATTTAGATCCTGTGCCCCAGCTCAAAAGAATAATTTCCTTAGTTATAAGCATTTGCTCACCCAATATTTCTGCCAAAGTACACTGCAGTGTAGTTTTAAAATCTGCCGACTTATTATACTCCCAAAAAGCATGTTCCCAGTTAACTCTTTCACCCCCACATCACACTTCTGACATTTGCTATCTACCTGAGGAAAAATTCTTTGACATTTGCTTGGGGTATAAAAACACCTATGTAAACATTTCCATACAAAATCCTAAACTTTCTGGACTTTGTTGCATACCTGGGAGCCATACATATGTCCTCCCATTGTTCCCTTGTAAATTGCTTTTACAGTCTGTCTTCCCAATCTTTTCTAACCTCCTCTGATTGATTCTTACAGTTAACATGCAATATTTTATATGCCCTACTAAAGTCGCTCTTTCTCTTAAGACTCCCTTATCCCTTTCTCTTTGCCTATACTCTGATATCAATCCCCGGCAGGAAAGACAATCTCTAACCTGTAGTGTAAATTTCTGCTTGGCCTCATGTTACTTTTTCCTCTCTAGTTATTTTTTCCCAATATCTTGGTTCCTTTGACAGTTTTCTCCAGTAAATTCCTGTTGCAGCTTGCTTATTTTCTGCACCCCTACATGTAGTCTTTCTTACAGGCAAAAATCTCCTTTTTCCATTCCCATGTTGACTTAGTTCTAAGAATACTTTCTGCAACATTATGAATATTTATTTATTTATTGTCTTGTGTTAACTGAGAAAGTCCAACTGGGTGCAAGTCCCGTTCTCAGCAGAGGCCCAAGGAGAAAAGCTCCACATAAAAATACATATTTACAGTGAACAACAATAAACATTAAACATTTGTATGCGTTACTTTGCAGGTAGTATTGAGACAAACAGTACAAATGTATCATATACTTCAGAAGTTATAGTATTGTACATACGTTAGTGACATGTTAACATGTAATAGCTGGAGATACAAGAACAATGATAACTCACATAGGTATGTGTACATTGACATCAATGAGGCAGTATGTCACTGGAGCTGGAACAAAAAATAAAGGCGAAGGAAGGGTATAAGCGGAAATAATCAAGAAAAACATAAACAGAAAGAGTTCTGATAGTGGAGAGGCTGAGATAACAGTAGGCAGGTAAGATAATGAGGTGGTATTAGTGGGACAGGATTACATAGACAGGTAAGATAATGAGGTGGTATTAGTGGGACAGGATTACATAGACAGGTAAGATAATGAGGTGGTATTAGTGGGACAGGATTCCATAGACAGGTAAGATGATGAGGTGCTATTAGTGGGATAGGATTCCATAGACAGGTAAGATAATGAGGTGGTATTAGTGGGACAGGATTCCATAGACAGGTAAGATAATGAGGTGGTATTAGTGGGACAGGATTCCATAGACAGGTAAGATAATGAGGTGGTATTAGTAAGAAAGGATTCCATAGTCAGGTAAGATAATGAGGTGGTATTAGTGGGACAGGATTACATAGACAGGTAAGATAATGAGGTGGTATTAGTGGGACAGGATTCCATAGACAGGTAAGATAATGAAGTGGTATTAGTGGGACAGGATTCCATAGACAGGTAAGATAATGAGGTGGTATTAGTGGGACAGGATTCCATAGACAGGTAAGATAATGAGGTGGTATTAGTAAGAAAGGATTCCATAGTCAGGTAAGATAATGAGGTGGTATTAGTGGGACAGGATTACATAGACAGGTAAGATAATGAGGTGGTATTAGTGGGACAGGATTCCATAGACAGGTAAGATAATGAGGTGGTATTAGTGGGACAGGATTCCACAGACAAGTAAGATAATGAGGTGGTATTAGTGGGACAGAATTCCATACACAGGTAAGATAATGAGGTGATATTAGTGGGACAGGATTATATAGACAAGTAAGATAATGAGGTGGTATTAGTGGGACAGGATTACATAGACAGGTAAGATAATGAGGTGGTATTAGTGGGACAGGATTCCATAGACAAGTAAGATAATGAGGTGGTATTAGTGGGACAGGATTCCATACACGGGTAAGATAATGAGGTGGTATTAGTGGGACAGGATTCCATAGACAAGTAAGATAATGAGGTGGTATTAGTGGGACAGGATTCCATACACAGGTAAGATAATGAGGTGGTATTAGTGGGACAGGATTCCATAGACAGGTAAGATAATGAGGTGGTATTAGTGGGACAGGATTCCATAGACAGGTAAGATAATGAGGTGGTATTAGTGGGACAGGATTCCATAGACAGGTAAGATAATGAGGTGGTATTAGTGGGACAGGATTCCATAGACAGGTAAGATAATGAGGTGGTATTAGTAAGAAAGGATTCCATAGTCAGGTAAGATAATGAGGTGGTATTAGTGGGACAGGATTACATAGACAGGTAAGATAATGAGGTGGTATTAGTGGGACAGGATTCCATAGACAGGTAAGATAATGAGGTGGTATTAGTGGGACAGGATTCCATAGACAGGTAAGATAATGAGGTGGTATTAGTGGGACAGGATTCCATAGACAAGTAAGATAATGAGGTGGTATTAGTGGGACAGGATTCCATACACAGGTAAGATAATGAGGTGATATTAGTGGTACAGGATTATATAGACAGGTAAGATAATGAGGTGGTATTAGTGGGACAGGATTACATACACAGGTAAGATAATGAGGTGGTATTAGTGGGGCAGGATTCCATAGACAAGTAAGATAATGAGGTGGTATTAGTGGGACAGGATTCCATAGACAGGTAAGATAATGAGGTGGTATTAGTGGGACAGGATTCCATACACAGGTAAGATAATGAGGTGGTATTAGTGGGACAGGATTCCATAGACAAGTAAGATAATGAGGTGGTATTAGTGGGACAGGATTCCAGACACAGGTAAGATAATGAGGTGATATTAGTGGGACAGGATTATATAGACAGGTAAGATAATGACGTGGTATTAGTGGGACAGGATTCCATAGACAGGTAAGATAATGAGGTGATATTAGTGGGACAGGATTCCATAGACAAGTAAGATAATGAGGTGGTATTAGTGGGACAGGATTCCATACATAGGTAAGATAATGAGGTGGTATTAGTGGGACAAGATTCCATACACAAGTAAGATAATGAGGTGATATTAGTGGGACAGGATTACATAGACAGGTAAGATAATGAGGTGGTATTAGTGGGACAGGATTCCATAGACAGGTAAGATAATGAGGTGATATTAGTGGGACAGGATTATATAGACAAGTAAGATAATGAGGTGGTATTAGTGGGACAGGATTACATAGACAGGTAAGATAATGAGGTGGTATTAGTGGGACAGGATTACATAGACAGGTAAGATAATGAGGTGGTATTAGTGGGACAGGATTACACAGACAGGTAAGATAATGAGGTGGTATTAGTGGGACAGGATTCCATAGACAGGTAAGATAATGAGGTGGTATTAGTGGGACAGGATTCCCTAGACAAGTAAGATAATGAGGTGGTATTAGTGGGACAGGATTCCATAGGCAGGTAAGATAATGAGGTGGTATTAGTGGGACAGGATTACACAGACAGGTAAGATAATGAGGTGGTATTAGTGGGATAGGATTACATAGACAGGTAAGATAATGAGGTGGTATTAGTGGGACAAGATTACATAGACAGGTAAGATAATGAGGTGGTATTAGTGGGACAAGATTACATAGACAGGTAAGACATTAAGGTGGTATTAGTGGGACAGAATTACATAGGCAGGTAAGATAATGAGGTGGTATTAGTGGGACAGAATTACATAGGCAGGTAAGATAATGAGGTGGTATTAGTGGGACAGGATTACATAGACAGGTAAGATAATGAGGTGGTATTAGTGGGACAGGATTACACAGACAGGTAAGATAATGAGATGATATTAGTGGGACAGGATTACATAGACAGGTAAGATAATGAGGTGGTATTAGTGGGACAGGATTACACAGACAGGTAAGATAATGAGGTGGTACTAGTGGGACAGGATTACACAGACAGGTAAGATAATGAGGTGGTATTAGTGGGATAGGATTACATAGACAGGTAAGATAATGAGGTGGTATTAGTGGGACAGGATTCCATAGACAGGTAAGATAATGAGGTGGTATTACTGGGACAGGATTACATAAACAGGTAAGACAATGAGGTGGTATTAGTGGGACAGGATTACGGATGTAGGTTAGTTGGAGGAGCAGTAGTGGGAATAAAAGAGAAAGAGACAGGGATAAGAATCATGAAGGAGTCAGGGTGACTGATAAAGAGATTGGCAATGGAAGTGAAACAGAAATAAAGGTGGCTTTAGTCAGGATGGGGGAATGATGATATTAGGTGTTATTTTAGGTTGTGTTTGAAACGTGTGGTAATGTTATCTTGTTAGAGGGTGGATAGGGTAGAGTTTAGTACTTAGCAACATAAGTTGAGTAAAGTGATTCGCCTGCACTGTTATGATATTTGGTCCTGATCAGGAGATATTTTGTTCTGTGAGAGGAGATTCCTAGGAGGGGAAGTAGTGTTTGAGGAAGTTTTGTAGTGATGGCTAGGTGCTGGGTTTGTGTATTATTTTCTGGGCACTAAGCAGATACGAGTAGGTAATTACGTAGTTCAATCCAGTATAGGTCCTTTAGTCCTAGGCAGCTGTGTGAACAGTTTGGCTAGTTGGATGCAAACTTATCTATTTTATTGTAGCAAACCTCTAGCTTATTTTTAAGGTGGAGTGTCAGTTAGATTGGGTGCTGCACAGAGAAGTGCAGGAAGAAGCTAAGATGTTGCTAAATAATTTGTAGAGTAGTCATTAAGAAATCGTTTGTTTCTGTAGAAGAAGCCCAAATTTTGGTGAGTTTTCTTGATTGCTTTAGTAATGTGTTGATCATATTTTAAGGTATCATCAATTAAGATACCAAAATGCTTTGTGCTGCAAACTGTTTCGAGTGGGGTATTATTTGCCATTGTGATGCTGAAGTATTTTACCTGTGCTGACAGAGGCGTGAGTAAAACCAGCAATTTTTTTTTTTTTTTTTTAGCTAGGCCTCAACTGAAGAAAAGGGGTCCTGGGTCATCTTGTGGAGTAGCAGTAGACTTGGTGTAGAGCAAATGAGTATGGCATCGCCTGCGAATTGTGCTATGGAAGTTCTGTATGGTTAGCGTTATTCTCCTTAAGTATCTGCATTCAAAATCTTACCATTTCCTCATTTCTAGAACTCCCCCCACATCATCACCCTTTTCGACTTTCATTTATAACCTTCTGCATGTGTTATGTATATGAGCCTTAATTGGGTAGCTCTAAAATATCTATACAAATCACAGAATCCCCCTTGTTTTCAGGGGAAGAATCAGCTTACCCCACTTAACTCTCGTACTCTTTCCCTCCCAAATAAATGCCTTCAAGTCTTTATTAATTATTGTCTACAACTTCTCAACTGGTTGATAAAAATATGCCTGATCCATATATAAAACTAAAGGTACTGAAAACATTTCCAGTGCTTGTATCTTACTATCCAAATCCATAAACAAGACATTCCACTTTCTCATTTTTTTGCATTATATTTGTTTAGTCTCTTCCCAAACATCCTTAGCTACCATAACAGAATCCTTTTTAATTCATATACTTAAATACTTCATCTTATCATGTCCCATAAATACGAGTATTGCTGAACTGATTCATATGTTGTACATAATTTACCACTACAGCCTTTGATTTATCTTCATTAATTTTATATCCGGAAAAGACTTGAAACTGTCTCAAAATATTGTACAACACAGAACTGTACTTTTCTGAATTTACCATGTACAAAATGATATCATCCTCAAATAATGTCAACTTTTCTTGATTACCATACCAGTTATATTGAATTTATGAGTCCTGTATTTTCTTTGCTAATTGCATGGCTTAGTGCTGACTATAAAACAAACAAAGGAGAAAAAGAGGCAACCCCACCAAGTTTCTCTATTGAAAAACAGATTATCAGAAATGAACCCTCCAACCTTAATTCTTGCCTTTGAACCTTATATCTTCCTAATTATCCAATATTGTAGTATCAGGGAATGCAAATGACAGGCAGTGTATGTGGGTGCAGCTGTCAGGTTTGGATAACTGCTCCTATCTGAAGGGGTAAATTTCATTTGTTGAAATGGACATAGTTGTGTATGTTTTATATAAGTTAAAAAGGAATGGGGGGTTTAGAAAATCTATGTATGTATGTGTGTATCTGCGTATGTATGTATTTATTTATTTATTGTTTGAATGTTTTCATTGAAGAAAAAAAGTCATGAGAAATGTGACACAGGTTCAAATAGAAATGAAAAGAAGCAACTGTTTAAAAGATTCACCAGCCAAACATTAATGTTTGCATGTATCTACAAGTTGGAAATACACATTCAAAAAGAACTGCCATGTATATGGTGGGAGTAATAGCCTTTCAATCTTAATGGCTACTCTGTCCATGTTATCGGGAAATGTAAATGGCCTTACTGGTACAGACAAAAAAGCAAACAGTAGTGAATTATATTAAGAGGTGAAGAGTGTGAATATCAATGTTTTGGGAGACACATTTGAATAGAAATGAGCATGCGAATTTGACAAAGAAAGGATTTGGGGATGGATATTAAGCAGAATATCATAGAGAAAGGAAAAGGGGTTTAATAATACTGATTGCTAGAGGGGTCTTATAATGAAAAAAGTGGAAAAAATACAAGAATGGTAGGTTTGTGATAGGAGCTATTGGCAAGGGAGAAGGATTCAGTTGGTATGCATTTTATTCCACCAAAAATGCTATTATGGAGCTTTTAAGAATTTTGCTAAAATAATCAGCTTTCAGGAGGGAATATTATCATGGGTGGAGACTGGAACTTGATTTGCAGTAGCAATGATGTATCAGAAGGGCCTATAAGCTCATAATCAAGGATACTGTCTATTTTACCATTTTTTAAAAATGATCACAAGTGTCTGGGCCATGGGTGGAATTTCAAAAATGTAACAAAGGAGGATAGATTTATCAGAATAGTTGGTATGGAAGACATGAATTCAGTAGTAGGAAAACAGACAAAATGTGTATATTGTTTCTCATGGTACAATACCTGGGATAGACTGGATAGAATTTATATTTCACAGGAGCATTGACATACCCGTGGAAGCATAGAGGTGTTTAGGTGAAATGGCAGTGGAGTTTTTAACCAGATTGTTTAATGAAATTTTGGAAAGTGAGAGAATGCCTGAGGAATGGAGAAAACATGTTTTGGTACCGATTTTTAAGAATAAGGGTGATGTGCAGAGCTGTAGTAACTACAGAGGGATTACATTGATCAGTCACAGCATGAAGTTATGGGAAAGAGTAGTGGAAGCTAGAATAAGAAGGGACATGATGATTAGTGATCAGCAGTATGGTTTCATGCCGGGAAAGAGCACTACAGATGCAATGTTTGCTCTGAGAGTATTGATGGAGAAGTACAGAGAAGGTCAGAAGGAGTTGCATTGTGTTTTTATAGACTTAGAGAAAGCATATGATAGGGTGCCTAGAGAGAGATTGTAGTATTGTATGAGGACGTCGGGAGTGTCAGAGAAGTATGTAAGACTAGTACAGGATATGTACGAGGGTAGTGTCACAGTGGTGAGGTCTGCGGTGGGAGTGACGGATGCGTTTAAGGTGGAGGTGGGATTACATCATGGATTAGCTCTGAGCCCTTTCTTATTTGCAATGGTGATGGACAGGTTGACAGACGAGATCAGACAGGAGTCCCCGTGCACTATGATGTTTGCAGATGACATTGTGATCTGTAGTGAGAGTAGGGAACAGGTGGAGGAGACCCTGGAGAGCTGGAGATATGCTCTAGAGAGAAGAGGAATGATGGTCAGCAGGACTAAGACCGAATATATGTGTGTGAATGAGAGGGAGGATAGAGAAATGGCGAGGATGCAAGGAGTAGAGGTGGCAAAGGTGGATGAGTTTAAATACTTGGGATCAATAGTTCAGAGTAATGGTGAGTGTGGAAGAGAGGTGAAGAAGAGAGTACAGGCAGGATGGAGTGGGTGGAGAAGAGTGTCAGGAGTGATTTGTGACAGACGAGTACCAGTAAGAGTGAAAGGGAAGGTATACAAGAGGGTAGTGAGACCAGCTATGTTATATGGGTTGGAGACAGTGGCACTGACAAAACGGCAGGAGTTAGAGCTGGATGTGGCAGAGTTAAAGATGTTAAGATTTGCACTGGGTGTGACGAGGATGGACAAGATTAGGAATAAGTATATTAGAGGGTCAGCCCAGGTTGGAAGGTTTGGAGACAAAGCCAGAGAGGCAAGATTACATTGGTTTGGACATGTGCTGAGGAGGGATGCTGAGTATATTGGGAAAAAGATGCTAAGGATGAAGCTACCAGGTAACGGGAAAAGAGGAAGGCCTAAGATAAGGTTTATGGATGTGGTGAGAGAGGACATGCAGGTGGTTGGTGTGACAGAGCAATATGCACATGACAGGAAGAAATGGAAACAGATGATCTGCTGTGGTAACCCCTAACGGGAACAGCTGAAAGAAGATGATGATGATGTGTATTAACTTGAAAGCTTTGACACACATCCAATAACTATTTCAGATCATGGACCGATACAAAAACTAAGATAAAAATGCAGGATAATTAAGTAAATATGAGACACTGGTGCTTCCCTAGTTACTTGGTAAAAACAGAGACATTTAAGGAATGGGTAGTGGAAATTGTTTTGGCGTTATTAGTGAAGACAGACATTTCTTCAGAAGGTATAGCTACTGCATGGGATAAAATGAAAATGGAGTTAAAAAAAGGATTGGAAATTAAAGAGAAAGAGATATGGGAAAGAAATAATAGGAATTATTTAGCGGGACTGACAAAGGTTAAACTATTGCAGAATAACTACCAACTGCAGAGTGCTAAAGATAAAATAAAGAAGTATTTGGATAATATGCATGAGTTTAGAAGGGTTATTGTTAGGCAACTATTTTTTGATAACCAGAGCACAAAAACTTTGGCACAATGACTTGGGTGTCAGAAAGTTGAAATGGTCGCCAAACTTAGGGTGCCCACTTACAACAAAAATAAGCAGAGATCCTATAGAGGTATTAGAGATATTTAAAAAAAAACTATAAATATATATATATATATATATATATATATATATATATGTATGTATAAAGTACAAGAATACAGAAACCAAGAAAAGGCATAAATTGGAATATTAATATAAGACTTAATTACGCCAAGGTGAGAGGAAGACAAACCTCAACAGCTAATAGCTAGGACAAGAATATACGAGATAAAAATGGTGATGTATAATCAATCAGCAAGGTAGTCTCTAGGAACAGACGGCATTCCTGTGAAAGTTTGGAAGTTAGGCGGGAAAAAAGTGATAATCATCTGGAGGGTTTTGATTAGCAATCTTTTAAAAGGAGGGGGACATCAGTTCTTGGAAAAATGCTGTGGTGGTTATATTACTCAAACAGAATAAAGACCTTTCAGATCCCAACTTTATATACATCTACTTCAATTTTAAGTCATGATTTTAAAGTGTTTGTGTCTATACCAGCTAAGAGAATGGCAAAGGTATTGCCAAATTGATAGATAATGGAACAATGAGGTATTGTGGATGGGAAGTAAACATTTGACAACATTAATAGAATGATGATAGTCTAGAGTGAAGCAGTATATGAAGACAGTATGCGAAAGATATAAATACATAACTTCCTTGAAGGCAAAAATCTCACATACAAATGAGGTTGTCAAGAATATTCATACTAGATCCCTCACACATACTGCTCACCAAACACACAAATTGTCTTATGCTGAGGTGCTTAAAAGAAACCTTCCCAAATCTCAAAGACCTTCAAAGTGTCCTAATGGCAGCACTGCTCCTCAGCAATTACTGAGGCACACACCAAAAGCAACACCAAACATCTCACATAAGCCTACACCCAATGGTTCCCAAAGAACAAAGCCCATAAGGCAAGCATATACTTTATCTATATTGGGGACCCCATTGTGTGAAACACAGATGCCCCACTCACCAGGTTTGACAAGGAGAATATAATAGTTAGTTGCCTATCTGGAGCAGGATCCACAATATCATGCACAAACTCAAGTCACTGCACCCCAGACACCAATATGATTCCATCACAGTCCCTGTGGGTGTAAATGACCTGAGACATACCTCCCTGGACTATATGAAAAGAGACATAATAGATCTCTTGGAATGTGTCACAACAGGTACAAGCCTTGGAATGAGCAGCATTCTACTTTTACAAAGGATGATGCCACAGTATGAACATAAAATGATACATTTTAATAATAAGCTTAGTTTGTGGTGTAACTTCAAGGGGATCCAATATCTGTCCTCATGGGAGGACACGCTCAACAGATCACATTGCTTTGCCAAGGATGGACTGCATCTTGGATATTGGCTAAAGCTTTATCTACCATCCATCCCTTTTGGGGTCTTTTTTAGGAAAGGCCAAAAAAAACAAAACTACCAACACAGTGAAAAAGGTCTCCAAGCAGCCTTAAGGTGTTACTGCTCAACACTAGGAGCTTGAACAAAAAACTTCACACCCTTCAAGCCCTCCTCACTCTGGAGAGTGTAGATATCTGTGTTATGAGTAAGACTTGGTTTAAAGCCATAGAAAATACTCTGATAGTGCAAGATTGTAGTGCCTTCCACACATTTAGACCAGCAAGAGCACAGATTGGGGCCAAAGGTGTAAGTGTCTTGATCTACATTAGCAGCAGACATACCTCCAGGTTGGTTAAACAGGATGATACCATGGACTTTATCCATGTGTAAGTCACCATATCATGGCTAGCTACAGGTCACCATCCATGCCCCTAAAGTCTGACTCTTACCTAAACCTACTAGAGGTGCTCACCATCCAACAAAGCACCCTATTCATTGATGACTTTAACTACCCCTCTATAGACACCAGTAAGGGAGAATGTTGCTTTATTAACACAACACCCTGGAACAGATAGTGCACATTCCAGCCAGAGGATCAAACATACTGAATCTGGTACTTACCAGTAAGGGAGAATGTTGTACCCCCAATGTGATGTCCTCATTTGTGTGGTCGGATCACAAATCTGTCACCTTTGAAGTAAAAATCACCCAGAAAAACCCAACTAAACCAGTATCAGGAACTATTCTTAGGCAAACAAAATCCTAATAAGTGGCAGTTTGTCAAAATTCTAGGTTCCTCCTAACCTTGAAAGCAGAGATAACTATGTAGAACTATTCACAAAATCTCTATACAAACATGTGATTTGCTGCATAGATCCTGCTGTATCTAACAGAAGTAAAGTCAAAACAAATGCTAAGATCAAACCTCACTGGTGGAATTCTCTCCTAAACAGGGTATATAATAAAAGGGGAAAAAAACATGGCTAAAATTAGGGAGAGCAACTCCCTTAAAGACAAGAAACTATAAGGTCAACTACAAGGTCAAGACAACCTCACATGCTAATGACAATCATCATAAGGTCTTCATCAGCTACATTCAGAATGTGGTTCAATAACAGTCTGTTTTGGTTGGTTTAAATCCGTATTTGAGATGTCTTTCATTCCACATGCTTTCTTATGTTCACTTTATTTACTATTTCAGGGAGGTTTTCTGCATTTACTAACCATCTGTTCATAGTACACCTTTGTCTAAAAAAAAAAAAAAAAAAAAAGTCTACTGTTGAAATAACAGACTAAATTGTAACTGTCTGTGTACTGTTCTGTGAACACATATATATATTCTCATTTACTGACACTACCATATCATTATTATTATTATTATTATTATTATTATTATTAGCATTATAACAAAGGGTCATGTAACATTAATGGTTTGTTTTAATACTTGTTTTAATACACTTTAAAAACAACTTCTTTACTGACCTTAATGTCCTGGGTGTCAACAACTAACCTGTACTTGAGCACTGTATTATTCAATGCTACTTTTTTATCTTTTTCTGTAAAACTTTGTTATATTTTTAGTGTTCCAACCAAGTAAACTGCCAGGAGAGACTCCAAAAGCCACGCAAAAAAATAGGTAGTGAAATTAGATAGTGAAACTGTTTTATTAAGTGCTTTTCGTCCCACGTAATAGTAGGACTTCTTCAGATGAAACAAATTCTAAACAACAGCCATTAAATAATCAAAGATAAAAGGTCATGTGCTCACAACCACCAATGTCCTGAGATATCACCTTAAAAAATGTTAAAACAAGTAAGATCGCTAATTAGCATTCATTAAGCGCATTCTAACGATCACCCTGTCTGAACTAAGTTGCGTCTTTATACTAAAAATTAGGCAAAAACTTCAAGGACCTCCTCATGTGGTTTTCAAACGAGGACAGAACTTATAGTGCCTCCTGGAACAGGACAACTTTAAATGTCTGAACAGGAAAAGCACATTTAAATGTTATATGTGTCACTATTGCCAACACAGGACATCATTTTACCATTGGGGGTATAAATTCAGTACCAAATACAAACTAGATTGTCAATCTAAATCTGTGGTGTATGTTGCGCAATGTCAACAATGTCCCACATTTTACATTGGTAAAGAGAGTGGGTTTACGAACACTTATATCAGCTCAGGAGGCTCAAGCAAGAAAGTGCCCCAACTAGGCATATCAGTGAATTCACTGACTATAAATTCAAATTTAGAGTAATTGATTCTATTGTTCCTAATGGCCGAGGGGGACCAGATTCACTCTTTTTGGAGAGACTTGAATTACTCTGGCAACTACGTACCAGTGCCTGCAATTTCCCAGGGCTTAATGAAGTATATTCAATTTTTTGTATTTTAAAATGAAAAAGCCTAACGAGATAGGTATTCCAACCAACAAAAGAACAAATTTCTGTTGATTGGTCATTGAATAGATTATAGTATTTAATAGGTAGTTATGGAGAAGTGACAGAAATAGGGTACGTATACACTTATTTTCTTTCATTGTTCGTATTTTATTGCATTTTGAGTGATTGTTTAGCAAATCACTTGAGTTACAATATATTATGGGTATTGATTTGCAATTTTATGTACAGCATGCTTCTGTATTTATTTTTTCAAAAGTTTTTAGTGTGTATGAAAACATAATATATTGTTAGGGCATGCATATATTTCCTTTCTTACATATTCCTCATATTTTTGTGTTTGCATAGTTTTGTGTACATATGTTTTTACATTTTCAATCACGCCTACCATCACTTTTCAGGTTTTAATTTTTTAGTAAGACCTGTTATCTTTGATTATTTACTGGATGTTGTTTACAATTTGTTTTATCTGAAGAAGTCCCACTATTACGTGAGAAGAAAAGGGCTTAATAAAACAATTTCACTATCTAATTTCACTACCTATTTTTTTGCACAGCGTTTGGAGTCTCTCCTTGCAGTTTACTTGGTTTGAGTAGTTTATTTTTTCTTATATTTCAGTGTTGGCAATTTAAGTTCCATTGCTTTTGAAGCCTTGTTTTACTGTTGATCATTTTTTTGGCTTGAAGAGATAACCCTCAAGTTGTGAACCTGTATGTTCTATTAACACTTCTGGCCATGCTTTTAAAATACAGACTTGTATTAAATCCAGATTTAACTTACACATAAAGAGTGCAGTGGCAAAAGCCAGCCAGAAACTAGAGTAGCTTTGTTGAGCTACATCATTCTTTACCGACAATGTCAGACTGTATACTGACATATTAGATGTTATATAGTCCTACCTCATCCTCCTGAGAAAACTGGCATTTCCCCCTCATCACAAACTAGAGCAAACATACACACAAATAGCCAAATTTGCTGCAGGCCATAACAGTTAAACACATCAATGTCTCTCCCTTCATGATATTAGCAGGCTTGAATTCAAGTATAACCTGAACATAATCCAGAGTTTCCTCTCTCTCCTAAATTGCTACACAAATAAAATTGGTTATTTCTTTAAGTTATAATCACATGTGCAGCCCCCCCCCATAGGAGTTTCAGAGATTCGACACTTCACATTCCTAAATCTGCCAATCAGAAACATAATTAGGGTGCGGTGAAGGGGACATGATTGCCAATTCTAAAGTGGAGTATATAAATCAGTATTGCTATTCAGCACCTATAAGATGCAGGTGTTCATTCATTCAAGCCATTTAAACACTTATGAATATGTGTGGATGTTTAACTGTTTTTTTCTCAACTTCATTTTGAGGGGTAAACAGTCTGGAGGACTGACCATGGATACCAGCTGGCTATGATACTACTCTGTAGCCATTAACCAAAGGTCTGTAAATTTCAATTCTGCTTTGCAAACTTTGGAACACACTCCTAGCTACAACTAGGCGCTTACCAGACAGCCATCCATTCAAATCCTACTACATGGCCATCTTCACAGCAAGTGACTATATAACTCTGGGGTCACAACTGATAACAGCATAACACTATTGTCTTTCCAAAGCCATAAGGTTTATTCTATTATAAGCTGCTTCAACAAATTTGTATTCATCACTGTTTATTTTCATTAACTTCATGCTTCAGCTTTGTCTTAAGTGTCCAAGTATTTAATCAATTGTTCTGAATTTAATTTGTGCTAAGCTGTCTGTATCTAATTAATATTAAAACTGTTTTCTCAACTATAGCCATTTATCTATCCACCCAATCATCAGCTCTCAGATAAACAGCTTCAACCTACCTCTCAACTTCTTTACTCAAGAAACTCTAGACAAAGGTATAGGAAAGATGTAACAAAAATTATTTAGAGGGATTATCAAAGGTCACAGTACTACAGACGAAGGGAAATCTTATGGAATAAAAAGAAGAGCAATTGTCGAGTGCTAAAGGAAAAAATAAGGAAGTATATGAATAATATACATGATTTTACAAAGGTAAATATCCTGAAGGGAGAGACATTGATGAGTATAACAGTTATGACCCGCAACAAATCTGGCTAGTCATAGGTATGTTTGCTCATATTTGTGATGACGGGAAAGGCCAGTTTTCTCAGGAGGATGCAGGACTATGTAGCATCTGTTCTGACAGTGTACAGTCTAATGTTGCTTTTAAGCAAGTATTTTTGGTTAACAACTATTAGCATGACTTAGGCAACAGAAAATAGAAAGGGGTTTTGCCAAGCTAAGGAAGTGTATGATGAGAAAAATAACCAGAGATCCTACAGAGGTATTAGAAATATTTAGGAAATTCTATGAAAATTTATATAGAGTAGAAAAATGGGGGAACCATGAAAAGACATAACACAAAACATTTTTGGAAGACTTAAATATGCCAAGGTTAGAGGATAATGAGGCTCATGACTTGCGAGTTAATATGGAAAAGGATGAGATCAAACATGGCCATGAGAAAGCAACCAATACCTGTATTAGTAAAGATGCAATCACACCATCATAAAGAGCTTATCCTGACAAAACTGGGGCAGAAGGTCAAAATATTAAAAACTGGAGACAGTAGAATGTTTGTGGAAAATGATTATTAAATGTAAACCAGGAACAAGGGAAGCAACTTTATCCCAGCAATCAGGGAATGTTGAGAGGCAGGTGTGAGATTCAAGCTGTGGTATCCAGCTGTCTTCAGAATATTGTTTTTCCTGGAGGATCAAAGTAATTTTGAGAGAGAACAGCCCCCCCCCCCACACACACACACACACACACACACACACACGCACGCACACACATCAGGCAGCGTGGTGGTGAAGCCCCCCATTTTTTGTTTGAAAATATGTTTTGTTTTTCTTTGGCCAAGCGATTTTTTTTCCCCAGGGAAGAAATTCGCTGAAGTAGCCGTTCGGTGATTAGTGTTTTCGCTGTTTATATGTCAATGAAAACATCTTCAATGAACAAATTTTTTGATCACATAATACATACCCCGACACAACTTATCAAAGAGGAACCCACCCACTTTAATTTTTGTCATCAATCCCTCATGCATCCTTCTAATTATCCTTATAACTGTATTAGGGAATGCAACAGCTTCCATTGTCCTACTCTTAAATCACAGCTTACTCTATCATAATGCTTTCTCTACATCAAGGCTCACCAACAACTGTGGTATTCTCTTACATTCTACTATCTTCTGGATCACCATTATTATCTTAGTGCTGTCAAATGTTTTCATCCCCTCTAAAAAAAACACATTCATCCATATCTATCAATTTTCACAACACCTTTGCCATTCTTTTGGTGATGATAGACATAAACACTTTATAATCATGGTGTAAAATTGAAATGGGCCTATATGGCATGGAGTCTGATGGGTCTTTACCATCTTTAGGTTTTACAGCCACCACAGCTTTCTTCCAACATATTGGTGTTTCCCCTCCTTTTAAAATAAGTGTTAAAGCCTTCCAGATCTTTGTCACATTTTTCCCTCCTAGCTTCCAAACTTCCACAGAAATACCATCTGTACCTGGAAACCTTCCAGAAGACTGCTTATACATCCTCATTTGTACTCTTTCTTTATTTCCACATTTTCCTGCTTTATACAAATTTTCATAAGATGTCTAAAATACCTCTAATACAGCTTGAGGATCTCCGATTATTTTTATTGTTATAAGCTAATACAAGTTTTGCAATGACCCTTTCTACTTCTGTTGCCTAAATCATTGTGCTAAAAGTTTTTGTCCTCTGGAGTTATCAAAATATAGTTGCTTAACAGAAATCTTTCTAAATTCATGCATATGATCCAGATACTCCCTTATTTACTCTTTAGGACTCTGCATTTTTCTCTTTTCTTTTTCTGCAAGATTCCCCTTATTCTGTAATACTTTAACCTTTGTCAGCCCCTCTAAATAATTATTGTTACTTCTTAATAATTATTGTTACTTCTTAACTGTATCTCTTTTTATTTTATTTTTAACCTGTTTTTGAATTCCACTTTCATTTTATCCCATTCACTAGCTGTAACTTATTTTTATTTAAACAAGACACATCTTTATTAAATTATCACTTATGACATAGGTAACCATACACCTATATAAATGAAAACAAACCACATTGACATATTTATAGTTGCAAACATTATACATCACTTATAATCTATCCAGTAATTGTCAGTCAGATGTTACATAGCTCATTCAGTTCCTGCCTTCTTATAAACCTCATTCCTCCTCCAATACATTACTCTGCATGTATTCTTCCTAAAATTACCATTTTTTTCTATGTAATTTGTTCCTACCATTTTCTAAAAATCCCATTCCCAGTTGTTTTATCTCTGTTACTATATTCACTAGTTCTAGGACATTCGGTTTAGATTTTGATTTCCATTTTCCAGTAGTTGCTTTTTTGCCACCCACCATAATTAGACTCAGCAAGGTCTTACTATGTCCAGGCAATCCGATTCTGTATAATAGCTCAAAAACATCATTTCCTTTATTACACCAAGTTGCTCATCCAGCATTTCTGCTGCAGTAGTCTGCAGGAAACGTTTAAAGTCTGCCAACTCATTACATTCCCAAAAAAATGTTCCCAGTCATCACTTTCTTCCCCATCATACCTCCAACATTTGCAATCTACTTTAGGAAAAATTCTTTGGACTCTTGTTGGGGTATAAAAATACCTATGTAAATACTTCAACCTCTCAACTTTGTTGCATATTTGGAAGTCATATATATATATATATATATATATATATATATATATATATATATATATATCCTCCATTGTTTCTTTTTGAATTGCTTATCAAATCTCTCTTCCCAATCCTTTTTAACATCCTCTGATTAATTCATATAGTTATCATGCAATATTTTATATGCTCTATTAATTATACCTTTTTAACAGCAGCTTCTGTTCTAGTTTCTACTAAAAAAAAACTCTACCAGTGCTGGTCTTTTGCTTAGGTTCCCCCTTTTTCTTTCTCTTTGCCTATACTCTGATATCAGCCCTTGATAGTGAAGGCTATCGCTAACTTGCAGTCCAAATAAATTCTTGGCCTCTTCCCATTCTGTTACTTTTCCCTCTCTAATTATTTGCTCCCAGTACCGTGGTTTGTTTGCCAGTTTTCTCCCGTAAATTTCAGCCCCCTCTTGACTATTGTCTGTATCCCTAATTGCAGTCATCCCTATTGGCAGAATCTTCTTTCTCCATCCCTGTGTTGGCTTACTTCTTAGAATACTTTCTATTACTTTATGAACATAATATTCTAAATGGTTATTTTTATTATCCTTAAGCATTTGCATTCAAAATCCCAGTCTCTCCTTGTTTCTTGAGCTTCTCCCTTGTTTCATCAACATCCCTTTCTACTTCAAACTATAGCTTTCTGCTTGTGCTATGTATAGGAGCTTTAATTGTGTAGCTCTGAAATACCACTTCAAATTAGGTAATTTCAAACCACCTTGTTCTGTTGGAAGGATAAGCTTATCCCAATTGAATTTTGCCATCTTCCCTCCCAAATAAAATCCTTCAACTCTTCATTAATTGCTATCCACAACTTCTCCTCTGTTAATAAACATATGCCTGACCTGTGTATAAAAACCAAAGGGACTAAAAACGTTTTTACAGCTTGTATCTTGCTATCCATATTTGTAAAACAGAGCTTCCAATTTCTAATTTTTTGTATTATCTTTTGTTTAGTTTCTTCCCACATATCCTTAGGTGCCATAACAGAATCCTTTTTAATCCAAACTCCTAAGTATTTCATTTTAACATGTCCCCATAAATAAGGGTATTGCTGAACCAATCTGTGTGGGTACATAGTTTACAGCTATTATCTTTGTTTTATCTTGTTTTAACTTCATAAATTTTGTATCCTGAAGACTTGAAACTGTCTCAAAATGTTCTACAACACTGAAATGTCCTTTTCTGGTTTTATCAGGTATAAAATAATATCATCTGCAAATAGAAACAGCTCTTCTAGACTATCATACAAATTATATCCTTGAATTTCTGAGTCCCTTGTTTTCTTTGCCAGTGGTTCTAAATATAATGCAAATAACAAAAGGGGAAGAGGACACTCCTGCCTGGTTCCTCTGTTCAAACAGAACTTATCAGGGAGGAACCCACTCACTTTAATTTTCATTTCCAATCCCTCATATATCCGCCTAATCAACCTTATCATTTTATCAGGAATGCAAATACTTCCATTGCCCTACTCATAAAATCCCAGTTCACTCTGTTGAATGCTTTCTCTACATCAAGACCTACCAAAAACAGTGGTATTTTCTTATATTCTGCTTCTGTCTGAATCATCATTGTTCTGTTAATGTTGTCAAATGTTTGCCTCCCATTTACAAAACCACATAAACCACATTAATCCATATCTATCAATTTTGACATCACTGCCATTCTTTTAACATTACAAACATTTTATAATCGTGGTTTAAAATTTGAATTGGTTTATTTGAAGCTGGATCTGTTCGGTCTTTACCATCTTTAGCCAACCACAGCTTTCCTCCAGGATGTTGGTGCGTCTCCTCCTTTTAAAATACTGTTAAACAAAATCTTGCAGATCTTTAGCACTTGCTTCCCTCCTAGCTTCCAAACCTCTATGAGAACACCATCTATTCCTGAGAAGTTTACTGTAGATTGGTTATACATCATCATTTTACCTCATCTCCTCCTAGCCTGTTAGTAATTTAGCCTCATCTACCTCTAAAACTGGCAAATGTAATTCTTCCATAAACATTTCCATTTGTACTTTTCTTGATTTCCATATGTCTCAGCTTTAAACAAATTTTCATACAATTTCTGAAATATTTCTAGTAGCTCTGCAAGATCTCTGGCTATCTTCCTTGTTATAGGCTCCTTAAGCCTGACAAAAATCCTTTCTACTTTCTGTTGCCTCAGTCATTGTGCCATGTTTTTGTGCTCCGGAGTTATTATCAAAAAAACAGTTGCTTAACAGCAGTCTTTTTAAAATCATGCATTTTATCAAGTTAATCCCTTATTTTCTGTTTAGAATTGTGCAATTGCTCCTCTTCTTGTTCTGCAATACTTTAATGTTTGTCAGTCCATCTAAATAATTCTTGCTGCTTCTTAACCATACCTCTCATTCTTTTATTTCCCCCTATTCTTAAACTCCACTCTAATTTTATCCCACTACCTAGCTATATTTTCAGATGAAAATTCTATCTTCCCTAATAGCTCTTAGATAATTTCTACTACCCATTCCTTAAATTCCTCTCTTTTTAACATATAGGTTGGGAAGCGCCAGTGTACCATTTTTATTTCATTACCCTACATTTGTATGTTAGTTATTTTGGCAAAAGATCTAAAATAGCTATTGGATGAATATCAAAACTTTCAATTAAATGCACATGCTCCTGTGAAATATAATTTCTGTCCAGCCTAGACCAGTTTTTGTACCTTGGGGAATCATATGTAAATTCACTCTGAACTTCTACTACTGAATTCATATCTTCCATGCAAAAAAAATTCATTCATTTCTACAAAAAAATCTACCTTCTTTTGCTATATTTTCCCTTCTGGGCCCTCCTATACATCACCACTGCTGCAAATCAAATTCCACTCACCACCTCTTATAAGTAATATTCCCTGCTGAAAGCTGATTATTTCTCCCAGAATTTTCTTAAGCTCTATTATACCAATTTTAGATGGAATATAAATACATGCCAGTGTAATCCTCCTCCCTTGCCAGTAGCCCCTTAATACTAAAAATCTACTATTATCATATTTTTCCCCTCTTGAATCACTGTAGGAGGTCCTCTTGCAACTAATGTAATACTCTCCTTTTCCTTTGTCCCAAATATTCTGCTGAATAACCACCCCGAACTCCTTTCTTTATCAAATTCACATGCTTAGTTCTTTCCAAATGTATCTCTTGCAGCATAGCTATTTGCACTCTGCATTTTTAATATAGTTCACTTCTCTTTCTTTTTTATATATCTGTTAAACCATTCACATTTAAAGATAATATGAAAAGAGTCATCATTATGTTAAGACGTTAGCATTCCCACCTGTTATGTGTAACAGTTTTGTTTAGTGTCTAGTTTCAGCTTTTGTGTTACAAACATATATTAACATTTGGCAGGTTGATCTGTTATATAGTTGTTTCTTGTAATATGCATTTGAACCTATGTCACATCTCACAAAACTTTTTGTTTTAGTGAAAACCCTCAAACATAAAAAACACCCCCAGAACACCCCTAAACCTGTTAACTTAACTAACACGCAAAACTATGTACCTCAGTACTGAAGTTTAACCCTCCTAAGAACAATTGTTCCAGATGACAGCCACACTCATACACTTGGATGAACCTATGCATGCACAGTACACAGCCTGCGTTTCTACTTCCACTGTTTTTGTCTTCTCTTTATTCCTCTCCCAGATTAGAAAAACACTTGAATATTTTCAGAAAACATTATCTCCTAGTCATTGAAAGAAAGAAGTATTCTGTTTTTATTTATCAGATTGTCTCCATAGAAACATGAGAACCAGATACACAGTTGCCTGTACTACAAGTATTGCCTTCAAGACAGGTTTTAGGGGGACTTTGTCATTTAAAACTCTACCACTATCAGCTCTCATTCTTACTATCCATCTAGGTTCATTGAGTTCTGTTCTATTTCTAATATCACCCATTCTCCCATCAACTTTAATTTTCTTCAATAACCAAAAATCTAAATCTATGTGCATTATCATTGCCCGTTACATGTTTGGCTAAGGCATTTATTTGTGACTATTCTATTGCATGTCATATAGATGCTCTCTTACTCTTTCCTTTAATTTTCTATCTGTTTTTCCTATATAGAATGATCTACATATCAAATAATGTGTCAAGTAGACCACGTGCATTGTCTCACAGGTGGCCTCTACCTTAAAGCCAAAAGTTCTATTAAAATCAGTGTGAATAAACTGTCCTGTTGTATCAATATATTTGCAGTAATTACATTTCTGAAGTGGTATGGTAGTATATCCAAGTTCAATACTCCTAACTTTTCACTTCTAGGATAACATAACAATCTTCTCAGAGATTTCATATTTTTTAAATAAGAGAGCACCTATATGACATTAATAATAGAATAGTCACAAATGAAACTAGATGGCTAGTAAAAATGAGAGCTGACAGTGGTAGTGGTTTAAATGACAAAGTCCCCCTAAAGCCCATCTTGACGGCAAGACCTTTATATAGGTATCATTTTAGTAGTTCTATGTATGTTTCTGTATACTTCATAATAAGCATTTTAGGGTGTTATTTGTATCATTTATACATTTTAATTATTTATTTTATATATTTAGCACTAGGAATTCACAAATGTTTTAACAAAGCACCATTTTTGTGTGTATTTAAATGCATTTCACATATAACTGGTTTTGTTACATAAAGATGCAGTCCCTTTAAAACTTAATTAGTACTGATTAGAAAATGAGATATGTATTTAAATGGGGGTTAAATGCAACTTATGTGAATGTCTGAAAAAGCAGTTTACTCACCTGTGAAAGCACTTATGTTTTGTTTGAATAAACATTCATTAAACTGGACCTGAACGTATTGTTTTGTTCTGCTCATTTGTTGGTGCTTGGACTGTTTTTATTATTAAGCAGAGCATTAATCTGGAGTCTTTGGATATTTTTACTCTGTAGACTTTATTTGTCATCTGATTTGTTTGTTTAATTTGATGAGAGTGCTTTTATCCTGCTAGGTGTTACACATCCTGATTTTTGCCATGATTTTCTTCCTCCTTTTTTACAGCTGATTGAGTTTGATTCCACCAGGGTGGCTTGTTTTTTGAGTTAATTCTGTACTTCTTCCTGGTTGGTACAGCTGCCTCTATGTAGCTATTAACATGCTTGTACAGGGTTTCTGTGAACAGTTCTGCACAGGCAGAAATGTACTCACAGTTTATGGGGGCTTGAAATTTTTCCAGGTTCTCACTTAATAGCAGGAGGTTAGCCTTAGAATAGTTTCTGAATATTCCAGGTTTAGCTGGGGGTCCAGGTTTTATTTTTACTTCAAAGGAGACCATTTTGTGGTCTGACCTTACCAGGGAAGAATGTACAGTACAGAGTGTGCAGCAGTCTCACACAAACACTCTGCTGTCTGCAATTTTTAATACCTTTCCCTTCTGTCATAGTTTTATCAGGATCAACTCTTTTTCCTGGTATGATTGTATCTTTACTAATACAGGTCTTAGCTGCTTTCTCATCTCACCACCCAACATAATGGTATTATTCTCATTGGTCTCCTTCATGCTTATTCCTTATCTCCTCACATTTTATGAAAACCAGCATTGCCTAGGATTCCAATATCCAAAATACCAAAGATCCACCCTAATATTTTCCAATTTAAAAGACCACCTAATAAACAGCCCAGCAGTAAACACTTTCTGCATAAACTATCAACTTACTTATGTTAGATATATCAGCTCTAAAACCAAACACTATCATAAACTAATAAATACATTTTTGAAGCTTATACTACACTTACACTATAACCTTATATTAGATGGTGACATCCATCCTAACCCAGGCCCATCCACTATTAACAAAACTAGCTCCCACACAAGTCACCTCACTAAAACAACATCTATTAATCAGCCCCTCAACTCACTACTGGTCTGTCACCTCAATAGAAGAAGCCTAAATAACAAAAGTACATGAACTACATGCCCTCCTAGCAATCCACTCCCCTGACATACTCTGTCTAATGGAAACTTGGCTAAAACCATCAGCTTCTGATATTGAAATTCTGCCACCTGGATATAATATTCTTAGGTTAGATAGGACTACTAGGAAAGGAGGTGGGGTAGCTGTACTTTATAAATCTACTCTCAATGTTACTATGGACCACATACATCCTCCCCAAGCAAACAATGCAGAAATTCTATCCACCAAAAATTCAAATAAACAATAACAAATGTATAAGGATTGTCTGTGTCCTGGGAATAATGTAACCACCCTAGAATGTATCCTCAATTCATTATCTAGTACCTGCCCTCAGGAAACCATTGTACTTGGAGATTGCCACTGACTAGAACATCCTTAATCTCCCTCCACCCACATTAACCTATATGAGTTTACACAAAACATTTCCACTCCCACCACTATATGAGTTTACACAAACCATTTACACTCCCACCAGGACAGGTAAACCTAGTTATAAGGAAAGTATACTAGATTGGATACTTATTAATTCCCATCCCCAATTGTACACTTTAGGTACCCTTCCTGATGACCTAGGTGACCACTTTCTTACCTATATAATTAAGTATAAAGCCATAATTCCCCATCATTCCAGTCTCAGAACAATAAGAACCAAGAAGAACTTTCACCTTACCAAATTCCATGATGAACTTAAAGCATGTAACTAGTCAGTCCTAAAACAATTACCCCTAGATGAAGCTGTAGCTTGCTTTGATAATAAATTCCTTGAGATCCTGGATTTCCATGCTCCCATATGCTCCACTAGAATAAAATCAAAAGTGCACCATGGCTTACCAAAGATACCAAATCTAAAATTGCTCTCAGAAACAAAGCCTGGGCCCTATGGCGCACCACAAAACCCCCCTAGACCAAATTAGGTATCGGCAGCTAAGAAATTAAACCAAAAAATCTGTCTTACTTGATAAAAAAAAACTACTACTACCATTTACAACAGAAAAATCAAAGCAACCCCCAAAACTTCTGGGCAACTATAAATAAATTAATGCACCCAAGCCAAACGTCCACCCCATCCCCTGCAGCTACCATGGATAAATCGTTCGAGGATGTCGCAAACATCTTCAACCGCTTTTTCACAGGGACTATCCAAAACCTAGCTAGTCAACTACCTCCTAGCTGCCCCAGCACAAATCACCCTATTCCTGATACCCAACTCTCTTTTAGATTCCAACCAGTTGCTACTTCATTTATTCAAGCTTTACTCAAAAAATTAAAACCTACCACCTTGTCAGCCGATTGTCCCCCTGCTGAGTATCTGCAAAAAGCTGCTGATGCTATAGCATACCTCAATTCCATTCTTGTCAACCGCACCATAGCAGAAGCCTCTATCCCCTCCATCTGGAAAATATTCTATGTGATACCACTCCATAAAGGTGGTAGTTCCACTGAACTATCTAACTTTCGACCAATAGCTATATTGTCACCACTTGCCAAAATTATGGAAAAATGCATCCATACACAGTTGATGCACCATCTTATCCAAAACAATTTACTGGCAAACTCTCAGCATGGTTTCAGGCCTCATCCTAGCACCACCTCAGCCCTCCTTGCCTTCCCTAATACCATTAATCATAACTGTAACAATAACAAATTATCCTCAGCCCTCTTCTTGGACCTGTCCAAGGCATTTGATATGGTAAATCACCAGCTACTAATCCAGACCCAAAAAACTACCTACTTAGATAAGATTGCTCTCTAATGGTTACAATCTTATGTGAATGGCAGACAGCAGGCCATCCTATGGCAGAATAAACTATCTATCCTCCTACCTAATACTCTGGGAGTCCCCCAGGGATCAATACTGGGACCTCTTCTGTTTTGTTTTTATTAATGATCTCTACACTGTTATCCCAGATGTAACTTGCATTCAGTATGTGGATGACACCACTCTGATATGTTCAGCTTCCTCTCAGGTCAGATCTGTGTACAAAATCACAATCAACTTTTAACACAGTTGAAAAATGGCTGTTTGATTGTTGTTGGATCTTAAACCCTAATAAAACAAAGTTGCTGCCTTTCTCCCCCACTAACAGGTCTAACCCCCTATCCTTTTCTATATACTCTAATAAGGTACCACAATTGCTCCAGACTCCCATACAAAACTATTAGGAGTCATTATTGACAATAACCTCAAGTTTGATATACGCATCAACAAAACTATTAAAACCATCAATAAAAACTTGGGTCACTTTACAAGATCAAGCCTTTCCTTACCCCACCTGCTCATACTGCCATTGCCCACTCCCACTTACTCTCAACCTTACTCTATGCTTCCCCTCTACTGAGTAACCCAGGTAAACAGAACTCAATAAACTATCGTCCTGCTATAATCACATTGCCAGATTTGCCACTGGTATGCCCTACAAGACACACCACTGTACTAACCTAAGATCCCTTGGGTGGTTAGAACTATCTCTCCTCATCCAGCTCAACCAGCTGATAGTTGCATTTAAAGCACTAAACCAGCCTGAAAAAACACCAGCACTCAAACCCATAATCTACCCCTACAGCAACATCAGTACACTTCAATCATCAAACTGCTTGTCCAAACTATCAAACCTAATAATTCAACTGGTGACTCTCTGTTTCCTAACTATGTTGGTAACATTTGGAACTCCCTTCCTACAGATATTACTCTAGAACCCTCCATAAGTCAATTCAAAAATAGTTTAAAACAATACTTTAAGTCACACTGGTCTTGCCCCTGTTCTAAACCTGACTAACACATTCAATATTTTTCCAAATTAATTACTCTAGTATTTCTCAACTATCTTGAGACTTCTAGTTCCTTAGCTTACATAAAATGTTGATTACTAGTTCAGAGTAATGGTGAGTGTGGAAGAGAGATGAAGAAAAGAGTACAGGCAGGATGGAGTGGGTGGAGAAGAGTGTCAGGAGTGATTTGTGACAGATGAGTATCTGTAAGAGTGAAAGGAAAGGTCTACATGAGGGCAGTGAGGCCAGCTATGTTATATGGGTTGGAGACAGTGGCTTTGACAAAAAGGCAGGAGTTTGAGCTGGATGTGGTAGAGTTAAAGATGTTAAGATTTGCACTGGGTGTGACAAGGGTGGACAGGATTAGGAATAAGTATATTAGAGGGTCAGCCCAAGTTGGAAGGTTTGGAGACAAAGCCAGAGAGGCAAGATTACGTTAGTTTGGACATGTGCCGAGGAGAGATGCTAAGTATATTGGGAAAAAGATGCTAAGGATGAAGCTACCAGGTAACAGGAAAAGAGAAAGGCCTAAGATAAGGTTTATGGATGTGGTGAGAGAGGACATGAAGGTGGTTGGTGTGACAGAGCAAGATGTCAGGAAGAAATGGAAACAGGTGACCCGCTGTGGCGACCCCTAACGGGAACAGCCGAAAGAAGATGATGATGACTAAATGCATCACTTGTTTTTCTGAAATAATCTGGAAATAATGTTTGTGTTATTTATATTTTTTGTTTTATGTACTATGCAATGTATTTTTGTTTGCACCTTGGAGCTTTTCTTCCCGGGCCTCCGCTAAAAATGGACAAGTATCCAATCGGACTATCCCGGTCAACAAATGTAAAATAAAATAAAATAAATAAATATAAAGTATTGTTAGTCCTAAACACAGAACAACTAACTTGTCATTCTCAAATATTATTGTTTCTTTCTGAAATTGGTGCACCTTGTTTGTTGTAGCATAGACTAGATTTAGGCATGCTGAATCTAACTTTGTTTGTATAACTTGAGCACTAATCCAGGCCATCTTTTTTGGGGAAGGTTTGACTGCACCCTAGTGGCAGGAGTGTGCAGTTTGAACTTGTTTGAGTGAAGACTGCTGGAACAGGGCTCAGTTTTGAGCTTTTTTACTGGTTAATTGGGTAATTTGTTTAAATCAGGTTGCTCGTTTTCTATTGTTATATGAAAAATTGCATGTTAGTCATCTGCTTTAACTGTGTTTCTTCCTACTTTATTGCATTTATTCTGCTGCATTTATTACTGCTTGTTAGTTGCCTGATTAAATTGTAACTGTTATTCTAAGCCTTTGTTTGAATCACTTAGGCTTCAGACCAGTTGTTTTACATTAAGAAGGTTTATGGTCTGCACTGTTATGGCAGAACAGGTAGCTTACATCCTTCTAAGTTGGGAG
Organism: Protopterus annectens; assembly: GCF_019279795.1. NCBI lineage: Eukaryota > Metazoa > Chordata > Ceratodontiformes > Protopteridae > Protopterus > Protopterus annectens. The sequence goes on from NC_056726.1 coordinate 1,216,354,051, forward strand.
TTGCTGATTGAAGGCTTAGTGTCTTTTTCTAAAAGTGAATTAGTTCTGGTTTAAGCACTTGGGCTTTGGGCCAGTTATTTTACATTAAGAAGGTGTGGTCTGCACTCTTGTGAGAGGAGAGGGTAGATTCTGCCTTTCTGAGCTGGGAGTTTCTGGTTAAAGGCTTATTGTGCCTGCTTATTTGAACTGTTTCTTTCTGAAATTGTTAAGGGTTGTTTGCTGTAGCATAGACTAAATTCAGACCTGCTGAATCTAGCTTTGTTTGTATAACTTGAGCACTAATCCAGACCATCTTTTTTGAAGAAGACCCTAGTTCCAGGAGTGTGCAGTTAGAACTTGTCTGATCAAAGATTGCTGGGACGGGGCTCAGTTTTTAAATTTTTATTGGTTAATTAGTTAATTTGTTTAAATCAGTTTGCTCATTTGCTACTGTTATATTAAAAAAAAAATACACTTTATGCATCACCTCTTAGCTAGGGTTAAACTGTTCCCAGCGCCATAAAGTCTTCTCTTCAAATTTTCCCCTAGAACTAGCCAGTTTTGTTTAGTTTTAGCACTCAAATCTGTTTCTTTGAGCTCAGCAGTTGTTCTGAACTCGTAAGCACTAAATAAGCTACAAATTCATAGCTGTTGCACTTAGAAGTGGGAATTTGAGCTGGCTGTGCCTAAGCACAGCTGAAGCATGATTCATAGAAAGTAAATGTGCTTAATCACAGAAGTTGTGATGTGATTTGAAAAATGTATGCAAATGAGGCACTAATGACATGTAAATTAGGATTGCCTGAAAATTCTGTGACTATATTATGTAATTAAGGCACCTTTCCTGCTACTGTATGATTCATAATCACATCCTGGCAGATAGGTTCAGTGCTAAGTTTACCCCCCTCTCACCCCCTAAAGGGCCCATCTCTATACCGGAAGAATGCAAAGTTCCTGTAATCACAGCTGCACAGGTAAAATCCACATTCTCCAAAGCCAAGAACACAGCATCCACGGGACCTGACAACATCCCAGGCTGCGTTCTACATGAACTACAGAATGAACTGTCACCCCACCTAAGCACCATGTTCAGTCATAGCCTCACCTCAGGCTTTGTGCCCACTGAATGGCACAAAGCAACAGTTATCCCACTCCACAAAGGGGGAGCCACCACGGACCCTGGGAACTACCGCCCATTAGCCTAACGAGCTTGGTCTGCAAGGCCATGGAACTTATAAACAAAGACATTGGTAATCTCCAAACTCTGAACCCCACCCAGTTCAGGTTTGTAAAAGGCAGATCATGTCTCCTAAACCTGATAGACTTCTTTGATGCAGTCACCAAAGCCATAGACGAGGGTAAGGTGGCTCACACAGCCTATCTAGATCTCACCAAGGCTTTTGCCACCATCCCCCACTCTGGAATCATAGATAAACTCACTAAACTAGGTATAAATCCCTATGTCATAAGATGGGTTGCCAAGTGGCTCACTGACAGAACCCACACTGCAAAAGTAGCAGACTCCAAATCTGACTTCAGACCAGTGACAAGTGGAGTACCACAGGGTTCAGTCCTGGGTCCTCTCCTGTTTGGTATCTACTTTTCTGAAGTACAGGCTAACACAGAAGGTCTTTGGCTAGTAAAGTTCACAGATGACTGCAAACTAGGAGCCATAATTGAAACTCTTAATGATGTGGACATCCTACAAAAGGGCCTCACTGAGACAGATGTCTGGTGTCAAAGCCATGGCCTCAAGCTCAATGTCAAAAAGTACATTGTCATCCCTTTTGGTAAAAACTCTGTACCCATGAGCTACCAAATAGGTGGTAGTCTACTTAACACCGAAAGTGTGATAAGAGACCTTGGGACACAGGTGGACAAGTAGTCTCTCCTTTGATAATTACATCACCACAATAGCCAGGAAATCCTTCTACGTGGCACACCTCATCACAAAAGGCTTCTCATCCAGGGAAAAAGAGGTCATTGTCCCCCTCTACTCGTCACTCATTAGACCCATTATAGAGTACAGCTCTCCTATTGGTCTGTACCTCACAAGACATCTACAACAACTGGAAAGGCTGCAGAAATACCTCACAAAGAGGATTACTGGCCTCAAACAGATGCCCTATGCAGACCGGGTCTATATTAGATCAGCGAACGTTTAAAAACGCGAACGCTGATTGATCAAACTTATGTAAGCGAATGTTTAAAATATCGAAGCAACAGAAACCTGAATTGTTTCCTAGGGAAAGAATTTGGTTGTCCGTTTCTGTTGCTTCGGTATTTTCAGTGCTGTGGTGGAAAGTTATGGGTCGGATTCAGGTAAGTGTGCGATTGTGTGGATGTGAGTGTTGGGGCGGGTTAGGTGAGTTAGGGTTGGGCGCGGGTTTGGTATGTGTGCGACTGTGTGGACGTGAGGGTTAGGGCAGGTTAGGTGGGTTAGGGAGCGGGTGAGGTGAGTGTGCGATAGTGACGGACCTTAGGGTTAGGGTTAAGGTAAGTGGATAGTTAGTCGTGTGTGTATAGTTTAGTGTAGGGTTAGGTGTCAGATTTTAGGTGTATGTGTGTGGATTGCTGTTTGTTTGGTGTGCTTGTGTTGTATGACAGGTTGAACACTAAGGAGGGAGAAAAGGACCTGTACCAATTGGCTAGACAGAGGGACCGAACTAGTAAAGATGTGCAGCAGGTAAGGGTGATACAGTTCAAGATTGTAAGCTTTCGCTTACATAAGTTCAATCAATCAGCATTCGCTTTTTTAAGGGTTCACTGATCTAATATAGACCCATGAAGACCGTCTTAAAAAACTCCAGCTTTACTCAGTGGCGATCTCTGCCTAACATACAAAGCTTGTCAAACCCAGATCTGTTAGACACGCTCCACTTAAAGAAATCCCAATCCCTCCAAGCAACACGCTCTAGGGACTTAAACCTTGTCACCACAATAAACAGAACATGCTGGAGGGATAGATTCCTGTCCCAGAGACTTCCCATACTCTGTAACAAACTACCTATCTATATCAAACAAAGCTCCTCATTAGCACTATTCAAGAAAAATCTTGATGATTGGATGGTTAATAGGAAATTCACCCCTGGATCACCTCTGTGGCTCTGCTCGACAGGGGCACAGGAAAATAATTTGATGGGTGGTGAAAGCCAGGGTAGCTTTTTGGCTAGGCTTCTATAAGCCCTAGGGCCGATAGCCTAGTACCTACCTACGAACCTGTGAAACTATGATGAAGTATTAGTATGCTAAAATATAATAAATCAAGGAATAGTAGTGCAACAGAACTGGAAAAACTAAATGTACAAAGGCATTTGTGCCTCATTCTAAAACTTTAATAACACAAATTAATGAACAGGTAGTTGTGTGTGTGTGTGTGTGTGTGTGTGTGTGTGTGTGTGTGTGTGTGTAGATAGAGAGGAGAGAGACTAATGTGTTTGTACAATACTTTTGAACACATTTCTCGAACATTCAGGATAACAAGAAATCCTACTACTGCAGACACTAGTCTGATGAGTAGCAGAACAAGGTCTTTTAAGTGTTTACAGCTCTTAGATTACAGTGCTAGCTTCGACATTCAGGAAGCATATGGAGATGGTCTTCCAGTGCTCATAGTAAATGACTAGAAAATGTAAATCCTTACAAAAACCTGTAATTTAGCTGCTTTGGCTGCAGTTGTAAGATTGGTAAGAATTGCTGAAAACAGGCTCTGAGAGAATTGTTTATGAATGTCATTCAGGAAGAAAATACAAGCACTCCTGGTACAGAAGGTGTGTAAAATGCCTGCGAGTCACACTGCTACCATTACATTTTAATTGACTAGAAAAACAACAGAACTTCCTCATGCCTAGTCATCATCTTCTTCTTCTTCTTTCAGCTGCTCCCGTTAGGGGTCGCCACAGCGGATCATCTGTTTCCATTTCTTCCTGTCCTTAGCATCTTGCTCTGTCACACCAACTACCTGCATGTCCTCTCTCACCACATCCATAAACCTTATCTTAGGCCTTCCTCTTTTCCTGTTACCTGGTAGCTTTATCCCTAGCATCCTATTCCCAATATACTCAGCATCCCTCCTTTGCACATGTCCAAACCAATGCAATCTTGCCTCTCTGGCTTTGTCTCCAAACCTTCCAACCTGGGCTGACCGTCTAATATACTTATTCCTAGTCCTGTCCACCCTCATCACACCAGGTGCAAATCTTAACATTTTTAACTCTGCCACGTCCAGCTCTGACTCCTGCCTTTTTGTCAGTGCCACCGTATCCAACCCATATAACATAGCTGGTCTCACTACCCTCTTGTAGACCTTCCCTTTCCCTCTTACTGGTGCTCTTCTGTCATAAATCAATCCTGACACTCTTCTCCATCCACTCCATCCTGCCTGTACTCTCTTCTTCACCTCTCTTCCACACTCACCATTCCTCTGAACTGTTGATCCCAAGTATTTGAACTCATCTACCTTTGCCACTTCTACTCTCTGCATCCTCACCATTCCTCTATCCTACCTCTCATTCAAACACAAATATTATGTCTTAGTCCTGCTGACTTTCACTCCTCTTCTCTCTAGAGCACATCTCCACCTCTCCAGGGTCTCCTTCACCTGTTCCCTACTCTCACTACAGATCACAATGTCATCTGCAAACATCATAGTCCAAGAGGACTCCTGTCTGATCTCGTCTGTCAATCTGTCCATCACCATTGCAAATAAGAAATGGTGTAGAGCTGATACTTGATGTAATTCACCTCTACCTTAAATGCATCAGTCACTCCCACTGCAGACCTCACCACTCTCACACTACCCTCGTACATATCCTGTACTACTCTTACATACTTCTCTGACACTTCTGACTTCCTCATACAATACCACAATTCCTCACTAGGCACCCTGTCATATGCTTTCTCTAAGTCCACAAAGACACAATGCAACTCCTTCTGACCTTCTCTGTACTTCTCCATCAACACTCTCAGAGCAAACATCGCACCTGTAGTGCTCTTTCTGGCATGAAACCATACTGGTGATCACTAATTATCATCTCCCTTCTTAACCTAGCTTCCAATACTTTCCCATAACTTCATGCTGTGACTAATCAGCTTAATCCCTCTGTAGTTACTACAACTCTGCACATCACCCTTATTCTTAAAAATCGGTACCAAAACACTTTTTCTCCATTCATCAGGCATCCTCTCACTTTCCAAGATTTCATTAAAAAATTTAGTTAAACTCCACTGCCATTTCACCTAAACACCTCCATGCTTCCACAGGTATGTCATCTGGACCAACAGCCTTTCCATTCTTCATCCTCTTCATAGCTATCCTTAATTCCTCCTTGCTAATCCACTGCACTTCATGATTCACTATCCGCACATCATCCAACCTTCTCTCCCTCTCATTCTCTTCATTCATCAGCCCCTCAAAGTACTCTTTCCATCTGCTCAACACACTCTCCTCGCTTGTGAGTATGTTTCCCTAATTATCCTTTATCACCCTTACCTGCTGCACATCTTTACTAGCTTGGTCCCTCTGTCTAGCCAATTGGTACAGGTCCTTTTCTCCTTCCTTAGTGTTCAACCTTTCATACAACTCTTCATACACCTTATCATTAGCCTTTGCCACCCTCTCTTTGCCATGCACCTCATCTCCTTATACTCCTGTCTACTTTCTTTATCTCTCTGACAATCCCACTTCTTCTTCGTCAATCTCTTTCTCTGTATACCCTCCTGTACTTCCTCATTCCACCACCAGGTTTCCTCATGCCTAGTATGACTCATATAAAGGGGACTAAAGTGGATTCTTGTAAGAGGGGAAAAAAGCAACAAAAAAGATCACATTAATATGTCAAGCTCCATTTTGTGAAAAAACATTAACATTTTATAAGAAGTACCTAAGATTATTTTAATGCATTAAAATAGCTCAGAAAAGAAGATACAAGTTCCAAGGTGGACTATTCCTTTAAGTCTGTAATCCAGAATGAAGAATACATGGGAATCTAAATTCAGCTTTCCTCTACAATTTACAGATTTCCCAAATCCAAACCATTCAAAACAGACAAGAAAGCATCAGTAGTATGCCTGGTTCAGCACTCCTAAGTGTTTAGCATTATTTTCAAAACCATTTTTTTTAAAGCAGACCACTACGACAGACTGAGACTTTCCTTCCAAGATGGGGGAATGTGTCTCTTGTTAGAAAGCATCATCATCATCTTCTTTCAGCTGTTCCCGTTAGAGGTTGCCACCGCGGATCATCTGTTTCCATTTCTTCCTGTCCTCTGCATCATGCTCTTTCACACCAACCGCCTGCATGTCCTCTCTCACCACATCCATAAACCTTATCTTAGGCCTTCCTCTTTTCCTCTTACCTGGCAGCTCCATCCTTAACATCCTTTTCCCAATGTACCCAGCATCCCTCCTCAGCACATGTCCAAACCAACGCAATCTCGCTTCTCTTGCTTTGTCTCCAAACTGTCCAACCTGAGGTGACCCTCTAATATACTGATTCCTAATCCTGTCCATCCTAGTCACACCCAGTGGAAATCTTCACATCTTTAACTCTGCCACATCCAGCTCTGACTCCTGCCTTTTTGTCAATGTCACCGTCTCCAATCCATATAACATAGCTGGTCTCACTACCCTCTTGTAGACCTTCCCTTTCACTCTTACTGGTACCCATCTGTCACAAATCACTCCTGACACTTCTCCACCCATTCCACCCTGCCTGTACTCTCTTCTTCACCTCTCTTCCATGCTCACTATTACTCTTAAACTCATCCACCTTCACCAACTCTACTCCCGGCATCCTCCCCATTCCTCTACCCTCCCTCTCATTTACACACATATATTCTGTTTTAGCCCTGCTGACCTTCATTCCTCTCCTCTCTATAGCATATCTCCACCTCTCCAGGATCTTCTCAACCTGGTCCCTACTCTCACTACATATCACAATGTCATCTGCAAATTTCATAGTCCATGGGGCCTCCTGTCTGATCTCGTCTGTCAACCTGTCCATCACCTCTGCAAATAAGAAAGGGCTTAGAGCTGATCCTTGATGTAATCCCACCTCCGCCTTAAACGTATCGGTCAATCCCACTGCAGTCCTCACCAGTGTCACACTGCCCTCATACATATCCTGTACCACTCTTACATACTTCTCTTCCACTCCCGACTTCCTCATATAATACCACAACTCCTCTCTAGGCACCCTGTCATATGCTTTCTCTAAGTCCATAAAGACACAATGCAACTCCTTCTGACCCTCTCTGTATTTCTCCAACAACACCCTCAGAGCAAACATTGCATCTGTAGTGCTCTTTCCTGGCATGAAACCATACTGCTGATCACTAATCATCACCTCCCTTCTTAACCTAGCTTCCACTACTCTTTCCCATAACTTCAAGCTGTGACTGATCAGTTTTATCCCTCTGTAGTTACTGCAGCTCTGCACATCACCCTTATTCTTAAAGATAGGCAACAAAACACTTTCTCCACTCCTCAGGTATCCTCTTACTTTCCAAAATTTCATTAAACAAGATGGTTAAAAATTCCACTGTCATTTCTGCCAAGCACCTCCATGCTTCCACTGGTATGTCATCTGGGCCAACAGCCTTTCCATTCTTCATCCTCTTCATAGCCATCCTTACTTCCTCCTTGCTCTTGTTAGAAAGCAATAACTGCAAATACAGTATAAAATTCTATTCTGTTCAAAGACCAGTTGTAAATTCCACAAATTTCATGCACTATACAACTAATGACATTCCTGCTTCTAAACAAAAGTGTTTACCACCTAACAATAACAACAGGCATAATTATGGCAGTAATGTTCTTGTGCCCCATATCGCAGTTACAGATCAAATTACAAACACACTCACACACACACACACACACACACACAAAGACCTCTGCTTAAATTCTGTTAGAATCATAGATCCAAAAAGATAATATCAGGTCTCATTTGGAACTGAAATCTAAGACCCTCAGCATGCCATGCATGAACAAGAGCTTCTGGGCAGAGAAGTATTGAGTTTTCCCTTAAACACCTTATTTTTTTAGCTAGGAAACTTCTAGACTAGTGACTAAATGTTATATTACAAATGTCTAAAATCTCTGTAGAAAAGACTGTATCAGTTCCTACAACAAGCTCTTAGCATACTTCTCAGTCTCCTAGCATAACAAATCTAAACAAAGCTAAAAATAATGTCGGGAAGCCCCCAAGATTGGAACAAATTTGAAATATTGCTCTCATAAACTTAGAAAGTTGGTAGAATAAAAGATGTGTTAGCGTGCATTTTCTGAATGATTTGAAATCTAAAACTTAAGTCCCTGTTATTATTTTGTGAATTCAGTTCTCACTGATTTGTCATAAAAATCCAGAAAACCACAGAGTTTATGAGGAACAGTTCAAAATATGAGATAAAAATCTGGATATTCTTCAAAAATCCAGAGAGATGAGAAGTATGGCTCTCAGTCACCAAGTTTTCACATGGTATAGCTGGATTAATAATGATTTAATTTACTTTACCCCTGCAATGCTACTCTGGTTTCCTTATGTCTAGCATGACTCGTATGAAAGGGACGGTTGGGAGGGTGGCCTAATGGTTAAGGTGTTTACCTTACAAACACAAGGTGCAGGGTTGGAGTCTCACAAGGGATAATTGGCTAGGCTTAAAATGGTTCGCAAGGGCAGTTAGCCTAGTACTAATCTATGAATCTATGAACCTATGACTTTAAATGGATTCTAGGAAGGGGAAAAAAGTTCTACCATTTGATAGGTTCATAGGTGTTTAGTAGGCCAATGACCACAAGTCCTTTTTAAGCCTAGCCATGCATCCCAAATCTCTCACAATTTATTTATTTATTTTATTTTATTTTACATTTAGTAACCAGGAATGTCCAACTGGACACAAGTCCTTTTTTCAGCGAAGGCCCAGGGAGAAAAGCTCCAATTATAACACAAGTTAATAACTCATCAATGACAAATATTACATGTAATTACATATGAACAGATCATAAAAATAAAGCTATGATTATGCAATAGACAGTACATCAGTAAAAACGCTCAGAACAATACAATATTATGGAGTATACATCAAACAGTACATTAGTAAAAACACTCAGAATGATATAGGTTGGCATAATGGTTAAGGTGTTTACCTTACAGACACAAGGTGCAGGGTTTGATTCTCACTTGGGGTAATTGGCTAGGCTTAAAAATGGCCCACAAGGGCAGTTAGCCTAGTACTAAACTATGAACTATGGTGTATACATCAATTGTTATGACTTGGAAGAAGGAGAGGTGTGAAAAGAACAGGGAGTAGCTTGAGAAAAGATACTAGAAAGAATAGAAGTCTATGGCCTGAAAATAAGGAATGAGGACTTTGTCTAGGAGTGAGCAAGAATAGGCTGGAGTAGGACTAGCCTGGGGTGTCGCAGTGGCAAGCCCGATTAGTGTGAAGGTGTGTTTTTAGAGATTTCTTGAACTGAGATAAGGGTGTCACAGCTGTTATGTTAGAGGGCAGAGAGTTCCATTTTTAGCAATATAGCTTAAATAGAGGGAAGCCTCTGCGGAGTTGTTGGATTTAGTGACTCCAAGAAGAGGTTTGTTGCTGGAGCGAAGAACCCTAGTACTGGTTTAAGAGTGTATTAGGTTTTGTAATGCAGGGGTTTTCTCAGGGTAGTATAAAATCTTATAGGTTAGTATGAGCTGGTTGTACAGGAGGACATGGGGGAGTTCTAGCCAATTAAGTTGTTTAAGGGCTAGGCAGTGGTGTGTTTTGTAAGGGCTATTGGTGGCAAACCTTGCTATTTTGTTACAGCAGGTGTTAGGTTTGGTTAAATCTGATTTTCTGAGATTAGTGAGGATAGGAGAGACATATAGAAGTGCAGAGATGAGATGAGATGAGTTTGTGCTATTTTTGCTCTGGTACTGTTTGTGAGGAACTGTTTATTTCTATATAGTCCTCCCAGTTTTTGTGTACTTTCTTTGTGGTGAGTGAAATGTGGATATCAAATCTCATGTTGCAGTATATCTCTACACCTAGTAGCTTGGTGTGAGAGACTGGAGAGATGGGTGTTTTGTTTTTAGAAAAGATGGCAAATGAGGGTAGGGGGTTTGGAGTGATTAGTAGGGTGGAAAATGAGAAACTTGTTAAGTATTAATTGGGAATTGATGAGCCATTTTTCTACAGACAGGAAAGAGACTTGTGTTTGGTCATGTAGTTCTTGTAGGGAAGGAGAAAAGCAGATTAGAGTTGAGGCACCACATATTGGATAACTGTGGCTACTAGAGTACAGGTACGAAGGTTGTTAGTGAAGATAGAAAACAGTAGAGGTCTGAGGATGGAGCCTTGGGGAACTCCTAAAGAAACAGGTAATAAAGGTGATAGTTCTTGCTTCCATTGAACTGTTTGCTGCCTACCTGTCAAGTAGCTTTGGAACCAGGAAAAGGAGAATGTACTAAGATTTAACTCAGAGAGGGATTTAATCAGCTTGTTATGATTGACCATATCAAATGCCTTGGAGAGGTCAAGAAAGACAGCAGAGATATAGTTGTAGTGCTGTGATGGGGGCTGAAGCAGTGTTGAATGTTCATCGGTTCATACCAGGCTAATTGCCCTTGTAGGCCATTTTAAGCCTAGCCAATTATCCCATTTGAGAATCAAACCCTACGCCTTGTGTCTGTAAGGTAAGCACTTTAAACAATGTGCTAAATCCCACTCCCAAAAGTCACTCAGATTTGTAGGTAATTACTAGGCTAGCTGTCTCTGTGGGCCATTTTAAGCCTAGTCAATTTCTTTTCCAAAGGTGAGAATCAAACCCTGCCCCTCGTGTTTATGGGGTAAACACCTTAACCATTATACCAAATCCCACCCCTGTGTTTGTGAGAAGGTTGTTGGTATTGAGATAATCTATGAGTTGTATGTGTATACACCTCTCCAACATTTTGGACAGAGGTGAGAGTATGGCTATGAGTCGATAGTTGGTTAACTCTTTTGAGTTACCACCTTTATGGAGAGGTATAATGTGGGAAATTTTCCAGACTTCAGGAACTAAATTTACTGATATTGAACGCTTGATAAGAATGGACACAGGATAATCAATGGCACTGGCAGCTATTTTCAGGAATTCTGCTGGCAGCTTATAGACAGCTAAGGTGGAAGGTTTTAGTTTCTTCAGTAGTTTCTTAGTAAAGTCAGTAGAGACAGGTTGGAAGGCTAAGCCTTCTGTATTGTCACAGTACTTGGGTAGCTGGTTCAGGGATGGACAGTTTAGAGCATTAGCAAGAGCAAGAATGGATTCAGTGAAGAAATCGTTAAAGGTTGTGGCAACATTGAGGGAAGTGTCTGTTGGGTAGGGGTGGGAGTACCTGATTTTCTGGGGAGGAGAATATTGTTAATAGCTGTCCAGAATTTTGGGGGGTTATTTTTGTATTTGGTTTGTATGTTATGGTAGTAGTTAATTTTATTTAGTTTAACACATTTTTTTTTTATTTATTATAGAGTTCTAAATATGCCTGCTTGTCTGTATGGAAACTGGTATTATGCCAGTGGGTCCATGCCTTGCCTCTGGATTTCAGAAGAGATCTAGTCTCTTTACTCATCCAAGGAGCATAGCTAGATTTTACTCTGATAGTTCTGGGTGGGGCTTGGCAGTTTAGGATATCTAGGAAGGTAGATTTGAAGTATTGTACAGCTTTGTTAAGGTTAAGGTTAAGGTTTTTAAGGGGAGACCAGTTACAAATTTTTAGTGCATTAATAAAGTTGGTTGGGTTGAATTGTTTCTTGTTTCTTATTGTCTGGTAAGTGGTGGACTTTTCTTGATATGCACGATGTCTTATTACAAAAGTTGCTAGGTGGTTGTTTAAGCTGTCGGGGAGGCAACCAGACCGACTGATAAGTTCAGGCCTGTTTGTCAGAATCCAGTCAAGTATTGACTGTCTTTTGGTGGATTTATCAATTCTAGTGGGAGACTGGATGAGTTGGGGAAAAAACATGGAGGTTCATAGGTGTGTACTAGGCTAATGGCCCTGGGGCCTTTACAAGCCTAGCCATACAATTACCCTGGCATAGTGCCACCCGACCTTAGTTCCCATTGCCTCTGTCGAGTAGAGCCACTGGAGTTATCCCTGGGGTGAATTTTCTGTTTCCCATCCACTCATCGAGATTTCTCTTGAAGAGGGTCAGCGAGGTGCTCTGCTTGACATGTATGGGAAGTCTATTCCATAGCATGGGTAGTCTTTGGGTTATGAACCTGTCCCTCCAGCATGTTGTGTTAATTGTGGTAATGAGGTTGAGGTCTCTGGAGTGTGTGGTGTGGAGGGACTTGGATTTCTTTTGATGTAGCATTTCTAACAGAGCTGGGTCAGACATGTCTTTGTAAGTCAAGCAGAGATTGCCTCTAAGTAGGCAATATGAGACAGAAAAATAGTCTTTTTGAGTATGTCCATATAGGACAAGTGCTTAAGGCCTAGGATCCTCTTTGTGAGGTACTTTTACGGCCTCTCCAGTTGTTGCAGGTGTCTAGTGAGGTACATGCCAAATGGGGCATTGTACTCGATGATTGGCCTAATGAAGGAAGAGTAGAGGGAGACAATGACCTCTTTCTTCCTGGATGAAAAAGCCTTAGTAATGAGATGTGCCAAATAGAAGGACTTTCTGACCACAGTGGCAATATGGTGATCAAAAGAGAGGTTGCTGAAACCTGTGTTCCCAGATCACTTATAATGCCTTCTGTGTTCAGCGGACTACCATCAATGTGGTAATTCATGGGAACTGGGTTTTTCCCAAAGGGGATGATGACACATTTTTTGACATTGTGCTTGAGGCCATGGTTCTGACACCAGTCGTTGGTCACAGTGCGGCCATTCTGTAGAATGTCAACATCACTTGGGAAGTTAATAATAGCTCCTAACGTGCAATCGTCTGTGAACTTTGTTAGCCAGAGTCCCTTCATGTTGGCCTGGACTTCAGAGAAGTAGATACCAAACAGGAGAAGACCCAGGACCGAACCCTTTGGGACTCCACTCATGAATAGTCGGCAGTCTGACTTGGAGTCAGCTACTGTTACATTGTGGGTTATATCTGTGAGCCAGTTTGCAACCCACCTAGTGATATAGGAGTTGATGCCTAGCTTAGTGAGTTTTTCTAGGTTTCCTGAGTGGGGAATGGTATCAAAACCCTTGGCTAGATCAAGGTAGGCTGTATGAACCACCTTGCCTTCATCCACAGCTCTGGTGACTGACTCAAAGAAGTTGACCAAGTTGAGCAGGCATGATCTAACTTCACAAAACCAAACTGTGTGGGATCCAGAGTTTGGAGATAGTATCAATGCATGTGCGGATAGAGCTATATGTGCTGTTAGTTAGGACAGTGTGTATTTTGGAGTGTAGTGGGTATTGGATATAATGGCTGAGTGGTAGTTGTACATACCTGTTTGGTTGTATTACCTATGTTATGAAGGGGGAGTGACTAGCATGTTAGCAAGAAAGGGTAAAGTGGGAGTGGTGTGGTAATGTTGTGAATACTGTGAATGGTGATTGGATGGAGGTAGGGTGTGGGAGTGATCTATAGAGTATAAATATAGGGAGACTGGGGGGTGGGTGGGAATGCTGGTACCCTTGATAAGTGTAAGCAGGGTCTGAGAAATGAACCATTTACAGGATGCCTGTGTCCATTAGAGACATAGATGCCAAACCTGGGATGAAGTTCCTGTTCCCCATCCAGTTGTCCAAATTACACTTAAATTGTTTTATGGAGGAACTCTGCTTCACATGGATGGGGAGCCTGTTTCAGAGAAGGGTTAGTCCCTGGGATACATACCTCTCTCCCCAGTAGGTCCTATTTATATCACAGGCAGGGTTTAAGTTTTTAGAATTGGTAATTCTGGTGCTGTATGTTTTGCGGATATGCAAGAAGTCCATCAGAGTGGGGTCTGATAATGCCTTGTATGCCAGACATAGATCTCTCCTCAACAGTCTGTAGGAGACAGAATAAAGGGATAGGGTCCTGAGATGGTCTGCATAGGACATGTTTCTTATACCCTATATTCTTTTAGTGAGGATCCTCTGAGGATGTTCCAACTGTTGGATATGCCTGGTCAGGTACATATGAAAGATGTCACTGTACTCAAGGATAGGTCTGATGAATGCTGAAGACACTGGAATAATGACTTCCTTGGACCTTGATGCAATACTTTTGTTTATAAGTTGCACAACATAGAATGTTTTCATCACTACTGTAGGCATGTAATGGTCAAAGGCTAGATTACGGTCTATGTGTCCCCAGGTCCCTGATTATTAGGTCAACTCTTAAGGGTGTGCTGTCAATATGATAGTTACTGGGATGGGTGACTTCCTGAAGCATACAATTATGCATTTCTTGGCAATTAGTTTTAGTCCATGGCCCTGACACTGTTTGTTTGTTTGTGTCTCGCCTTCCTGGAGAACATTTGTGTTGGTGGGGGATTCAATGACGGCTCCTAATTTGCAATCATTTGCAAATTTAGTCAGCCAGATGCAACTGACATTGTCTTGGCTTCAGAGAAATAAATGCCATAAAGGAGGGTCTCAGGACCAATCTCTGAAAGACTCTGTGACTGGCCCCTTTGTAGATGTGGACTCCCCAATTCTGACTACCTGGTTCCTGACTGTGTGCCAGCTGGCTATCCACATGGTGACATAAGGGTTTGTACCTAGCCTCTTGAGTTTGCCAACAATGCCCGAGTGAAGTATTGTGTCAAATGACTTGGCCAGGTCAAGGTAGGCAGTGTGAAACATTCTGTCCTCATCCATTGATTTGGTGACCTTCTCAAGGAAGTCCAACAGGTTGAGTAGGCTTGATCTGCCCTTGATGAAACCAATTTTGGTCGGGTCCAGTGTCCAAAGATTTTCTATGTCGTTATTGATCATTTCCACGATAATTCTTTCCATGGCTTTGCATATGAGAGTACTGATACTTATGGGTCTGTAGTTTCCAGGGTCTGTAGATGGCCCACCTTTGTGCAGAGGGATGACTGTTGCTGTTTTCCATTGAGACAAGAAGCCTGTTTGGAGGCTACAGTTAAACAATTCCAGAGGGCCTGATAGATCATATTTCATGCTATTTAGAAGGCATTATGGGATACTGTCTGGTCCCATTGATGCAGTGTTCTTGGTCTTAGAGAGAGCATTAAAGACCTGTTCCCTAGTGATAGCAGGGGCAGTTATATTTGATAGTATTTCCTGAGAAAAGGTTGAGGAGGGGAAAGAGGGGTAAGGTTAGAGGTGAATTTGTTGTCCAGTAAGTTTCAGTGAAATGGGGTCAACATTATTTGTCTCAGTATAGGTGACTCCATTAACAATGAGCTCTGTACATACATTTGTATTGCCTTTGAGGTTATGGACATAGCTAAAGAATGCCTTGTGGTTGCCCTTGGCCTGGGAGGCCAAATTTACCTCAAATTTGGCTTTGGTAGACTATGACATCTGAACTGTTTGTTTAATTTGATGAGTGCTTTTATCCGGATGGTTGCTGTATCTCCTCATTTTTGCAATGATTTTCTTATTTCTGATATACAGCCTACTGATGTTATGATTTCACCAGGGTGGCTTGTTTTTCTGAGTTAGTTCTGTACTCCTTCCTGGTAGGTATAGCTCCTCTATAAATGGTGACAGATGCAAAGTACCCAGTTTCTCAACATTACAGGTCCCAGAATGTTTTTGAATTCATTGACTATAGTTAGAGCACTTTTTTTCACATTTGCAGGTTGTTTCTCTTTTCCCTATAATTGTGTAATCATGGAGGTAGTCTGTACACACATAAATATATATATATATAAATTTATTACCTTTGGTTGAATGTTCATGTGATCAAAGTTAAAAAAAGCCAGCATATATGATCAAAATTCAGTTGATCACACATACCAGACTTTTTGTCTGGAGTTAGAGGTGCAGGATGGATCAGGGAATTTGCCTTTTTCCCACTATAGTGGGGTCTAGTAGTTAGTATATTTAAGTAGCAGGGGAGTGGGGGGTGCATGGGGGGGGGTTGTCCCCCTGCAAAAAAATGCTTTAAAGTTTTTTTTTTTTTTTGGTTGTATGTTAGAGCAGTTATTAACGTTCACTATTTAGCTTGGTCAACCAAGCATTATATATGTGTCTAAGTCATAATATTGAACCCATTTCACTGAAAACTCATCACATTGAAAACTCAGAATGTTAAAAACTCAGTTCACTGAAAAGTGTAGAGCTGTATGCAATTATGTCATTTCTTATCACAGGAGTTATTAGGGAAGTGAGTTTATCACAATATGTGTGAATTGCGATGTTCAGCATTGTGTTGTACCCCTCTCAGATCTGTAGATGTCCATGTTAGCTCTTGAGCACCAATTCACTGCGCATGTTTTGTTTTTTTTTCTTTTCTCCATGGTTGTGCAATCATGGAGTTAGTATACATAAGTAAGGGGGTCTGGGGGCAAAGCCCTCCACATGGTGGGTGCAGGGGGGCCTGCCTCCTGCTAAAGCATGTCTTTATGTTGTATTTTGTGTGGAGAATGTTTTCAGTGAAATGGGTTCAACATTATCAGTTTCAGTGTTATGAAGTTTCAAAGTTATGACATAGACCCAAATATATATACATAGAGAAACAGAGAGAAAGAGAGATATATCTGTGTGTATGTGTGCATGTGTGTGTCTGGGAGAATTTGCTCTCATGTGGGGGCAGTGAGACTTGCCTCCCATGAAAATGCTTTGCAATTAATGTCAGCTTTAGTTTTGGCAGGTTTGTGTTAATATGCTTGACTCATCTGGTTTGGGATTATGACTTGGATAGTGATTGTGGATCCATTGACTGCGTGCTTAATTCCTTATAGTACATCTCCCTAGAAATTACAAAAGTTAAAACAAAAGAAGATACATCTTAAATAACTACGGAATAGTAATAAAAAAAACAATTCTCACACATGAGAAATGTGCTGAAACAGATGCAAAGCTCTTAAGAGCACCATTAGGAAATATAAAGCCAAGTATGAACTTAAAGTAGACACAGGCACCAAAGGGAATTATAAATCCTTCCTCAGCTATGTTAAGGAACTAAGAAACCAGTGCCCATCAATGCACTTTATTAGTGTACAATAACATCACACACTCCAACCCAAAGGACAAGCATACATACATATATATCTGCTGACCTCACAGGACCCAAACATAGTTTAAGTTTTGAAACATGGGGAGAATAATCTAAGATGACTTACCTGCTTAGTTTAGCAGAAGCATATTGGCATCAAGTGTGAATGGAAATCAAATCAGAAGTAGATAAAAATCAGACAGCAACTGAATGTGCCGAAAAACAAAAGAAAGAATATAAAGTGAGGGATCAGATGAGAAAGCAAAAAATGTGAAAAATGCATAAATATAGTTGCAAATATAGAAAACTCTTGGAACAACCTCATGTTGATCAGGACTGAATGCAAGAATGATTAAGTCCATTGAACATGTGGGAGAAACAGACAAATGTAGGTTTTGTAAAACAGAAGTGGAAACAGTTGTACATCTTGTTGCTGGCTGTGATATACTAATGGCAGAAGGAATGTATACTGAAATGCATAATAACGTGGCAAAACTGTTGCATTGGGAATTGTGTAAACATAATATTGAAGTAGTTGAAAAACACTGGAAACATAAGCCATAAAGCATTATAGAAAATTATGAAGCTGATATCACATGGGCTCACCCATTACCCACAGCTCCAAAAATAGATGCGAGAAAACCGGATATAGTAATCTATGAAAAGAAAAGTAACATTGATCATTGAAATTGCTACACCCAGTGACTACAGGGTTTTACATACAGAGACACAAAGTCATAAAATACCAGGATTTGCTGGCAGAAGCGAGGGCAATGTGGAAGAAGGATACCCAGATAGTTCCAATAGTAGTAGGAGCAACAGGTCTTATAAAAAAGAGTTACAATTGTGCTTATATTTGTTACCAATACATGGAACTCCATATGAACTGCAGAAGGAGTCATTACTAGGCACATCGCGGGTGCTGCAAAGAACACTTCTGTCTAACATCAATGGTTGAAACTATACTAATTTTATGAACTTTAATCATACTTTGACTTAGGAATGGTGTCCATTCCCATCATGCTATTAGAAACCCAAAAGACTTGGAGAAATTAAAAAGGACATAGTGGATATTGTGGCAATGAAATTTAGTAAGACTTTTACCCTGTCCACCCATAATCCTTGCACTATTTCCACTATGCTACCTCCCCCAAAATCAGTAAAGTCCAGGTCCAAGAATACATATCAAATCTAAAAAGAATACTTTCATGAGTCCTGACAACGTAAGAGCGCATCCTCATCAGTGCTAAATACAAAACTATCTGAACCACCTTCTCAATCTTTTCAACCCCAGCTCAGCCACTGGGTCTGTTCTAGAATTCTAGAGAATTGCTACAGTGATACCCCCTATATTATATATAAGCATCTCTTCATCTGACTTGGCAACTATAAACTCATCAGACCCATCAGCCTTATATGTAAAGGCACAGGATGAATTGTGACTGACCTCAGAAAAGTAGACACAGGCCACATTATTGACCTTGACCCAAACCAGCCTGAATTTCTAAAGGGTAGATCCTGCCTTCTAAACCTGGTAAGTGTATTTGTAAAGGTTGCTGAGGCAGTGAACAATAGTCTCTCTGTGTATATTGCCTATCTTGAAATGGACAAGGTTTTTGAAACCACCCCCATATCGGTATAATATACAAATAAGTAATACTCAGTATAGACACTACGTTATATGTAGGACTGTAAATTGGCTATCAGAAAGAACTCAAGTTGTGAAAGTTGCATGTACTGTCTTGGAATGTAAATTTTAAGTAAAAGTATCATACAGGGTAATGTGCTAGGACCTCTCCTCTTTGGCATCTATTTTGCTGACATCCAGTCTAATGCCACAAGGTTGTGGCTATCCAGGTTTGGAGATGATTACAAACTCAATGATATTAGTCAAGCTCCCACGTATATCAAATTGTTTAAGTAGGTCTGGACTATGCACACACCTGGTGCTCAAAGAACAGTCCAAACTGAAAGCTAAAAACTACAGCATGTTTCTATTTAGCAAGCAAGTCATTCCCACTTCCTGTCATATAAATGATATTCCTCTACAAACTGACACTATTCTAAGAGATCAAGTGCATATGTGGATAACTCTCTCGTCAGCCAGGTCTCCATCATTAAACTGATACCCAAAGAAATTTCCTCTACATTGAAAGAAGTCGTTATTATACTGTATTACTCCTTTATTAGTCATATTATTTAATACAATATCCCCTTCACATAGGCATGTGCCAAGCAATGGTCATCATCCAACTAAAAAGGCCACAGTGATTTCTAATAAAAATCAAGGGTCTAAAAATCATCAGCTATCCTGACAGAATAAGTTGAATGTCCTTTTATTCTGTGGTCTACCACTTCTTTTATGACCTATATCCAGTCTTCTGTGCCATGAAGGAACCAGCACCATTTGATGTTTTATACTTTAGTAGGACCAGCAGCATTTAAAATATCCATTAAAACCCTTATTTTATACCAGCACATTAACAAATTAACAAAACTCACTGAAGAGAGGGGTTCATAACCCAACATATTTCCCAATCTAAGAAACAAACTTCCTGTACATATAAAGCTTAACAGTATGATGGCCACCTTCAAAGCCATCTTAGATGAATGGATGAGTAGCAACAAATTTACCCCTGAGACTACCTTTATGGCCCTAGAAGAAGGAAGTACATTTTTTTTTCAAACACCTTTATTGAATTATCACTTGTGACACAGGCAACTTTGCATTCATATAAAAGTAATCAAACTATATTAGCATAACAAACATTATATTTCACATATACTGCTATATATCATTATAACCTAAGCAGTATTACATAAATTATTCAATTCCTGCCTTATTTGTTAAACAAAACATATCTTTATCAAACCATCACTTACTACAAAGGCAATCATCAATCATACATTTATATAAATGAAAACAAACCACTCCGACACAATCCTAGTTGCAAGCATTTTACATCACATAGTATACTGACACACTCCCAGTTGCAAACATTATACTTCACCTATAACGTAGCCAATCTTTCTCACTCAAACATTGCATAGCTCATTTATGTCCTGCCACCTTTTAAACCTCATTCCTCCCTTGTATGTTATTCCCACAATTCCCATTTTTCCTATGTAGTTTGCTCCTACCATTTCCTAAAGATCTCAATTCCAGTTGTTTTACTTCTGTTACTATATTCACTACTTCCAGTATAGTTGGTTTAGATTTTGATTTCCATTTGCTAGTAATTGCTTTTTTGGAAGCCACATTTATTAGACATAGCAAAGACTTACTATGTCTAGACAATTCTGATCCTGTGTCATAACTCACAAAAATCATCTCCCTCGTCAGACCAATCTGCCCACCCAGCATCTCTGACATTGCATCCCGCAGAGAATGCCTAAAGTCCAACTCACTTCACATCCAGAAAATATGTTCTCAATTATCTCTTTCTTCCCCTTCACACCTCCAACATTTGCTGTCTACCTGATGGAAAATTCTCTGGAGTCTACTTGGGGCATAAAAATATCCATGTAAACACTTCCAGGCAAAAATCCTAAATCTTCTAGATTTTGTTGCATATTTGGGAGATGTACATATATCCTTCCATTGTTTCTTTGTGAATTGCTTATACAGTCTCTCTCTTCCCAATCATTTCTAACCTCCTCTGATTGATTCTTATAGTTATCATGCAATATTTTATATGGTCTACTAATTATTCCTTTTTTAATGGCAGCTTCTGTTCTAGATTCTATTCAAAACTCTACCAGTGCTGGTCTTTCGTTTAGAACACCCTATTTCTTTCACTTTGCCTTTAGTCTGATATCAAACTCTGATAGGGAAGGCAATCTATAACCTGCAGGCCAAATACATTTTGGTGTCTTCCCATTCTATCATCTCCCCCTCTCTAGTTATTTGCTCACAATACCTTAGTTCCTTTGTTAATTTTTTCCAATAAATTCCAACCCCCTCTTTCCTATTGTCTGAATCCCTAATTGCAGTCATCCTATCGGAAGAATCTCCTTTCTCCATTTCTGTGTTGGTTTAGTTCTTAGAATACTTTCTGCTACTTTATGAATATAATATTCTGTATGATTATTGTTATTCTCCTACATTCAAAAATCTCAGTCCCTCCTTGTTTCTTGAGCTTCCCCCATTTCATCATCATCCCTTTCCACTTTGAATTATAGTTTTCTGCTTGTGCTATGTATAGGAGTATTAACTGTGTAGCTCTGAAATACCCCTTTAAATTGGGTAATCCCAATCCTCCCTGTTCTACTGGAAGGATCAGCTTATCCCACTTCACTCTTTCCGTCTTCACTTCCCAGATAAAGTCTTTCAGCTCTTTATTAATTGCTACCGACAACTTCTCTGTTTGATAAAATTATGCCTAACCTCTGTATAAGACTAAAGGGACTAAAAACATTTTAATTGCTTGTATCTTACTATCCATGTCCATATCCATATAACAAAGCTTCCATTTTCTCAGTTTTTGATTTATCTTTTGTTTAGTCTCTTCCCACAATAGAATAATTTTTAATCCATACTCCTAAATACTTCATTTTAACATGTCCTCATGAATATGGGTATTCCTGAACCAGTTCATGGTGGGTACATAAGTTACTGCTATTGCCTTTGTTTTAGCTTTATTAATTTTGTATTGCAAAAAGATCTGAAACTTTCTTAGAATGCTCCACAACACTGTAATGCCTTTTTCTGGTTTTGTCAGGTATAAAATAATATCATCTTCAAATAAAGCCAGCTTTTGTTGACTACCATACCAATTATATCCTTGAATTTCTGAGTCCCTTATTTTCAATTTACATATTCAAATAATAAAGGGGAAAGAGGACACCCCTGTCTTGTTCCTCTGCTCAAGCAGAAATTATCAGAGAGGACCCCTTCCACTTTAATTTTCACCTCCAATCCCTCATATATCCTCCTAATCGACCTTATAATTTTTTTCAGGAAATGCAAATGCTTCCATTGCATGCTCATAAAGTCCTAACTTACTCTGTCAAATGCTTTCTCTGCATGAAGACCCACCACCAACAATGGTATTTTCTTATGTTCTGCTTCCCTCTGAATTATTAATGTTCTGTTAATGTTGTCAAATGTTTGCATCCCCTCCACAAAACCACACTGATCCATATCTATCAGTTTTGGCATTACATTTGCCATTCTTTTAGCCATTATAGATATGAATATTTTATAATTATGGTTTAGCATTGAAATGGGCCTGTATGAAGCTGGATCTGATGGATCTTTATCCTCTTTAGGTATTATAGCTACCACTGCTTTGTTCCAGGACAGTGGTACTTCTCCTCCTCTTAAGATACTGTTAAACAAAACCTTCCAGATCTTTATCAGTGTAGCTCCCACTGTATTTCATTGTAGAAGTAATAGACTACAGTTTTCCATTATACCAGCAGGTGGAGCTCCTTTTCAGGAATATAAAATACAATTTTGAAAGTGAAAGAGAGGAGACTGGAACACTAGCTGAAGGAGGGAAGACTGAAAGACTAGCTGAAGGGAAAAGGGCCTTGCAGCATGACTGAATTCTTTTTCTTCTAGTGTTTTGGGACAGAGAAGTGATGTAGCAGTTTGTGTCTGTCTCTTGCTGAAATCCTGGATGATGGTATTTTGTGGATTCAGGAGAGAAGTCTGAAACCAGTAATTCCATGCCTGCATATGAGTCATCAAGAAAAGGAGTTCCCTTGGGCCTAGTGCAGAGATGTCATAGATGACTACCAGAGTTCTGGCAGGTGATTTTCCATTTTTTTCATTGGAGGAACTGTGGTGCCTGGTTGCTAGGATATTCGACAGAGTGGTGAGAGGCTTTTAGCCATCATTTTTATACTTTTATAAGATTGTGGATTCCCCACCTAAATGCTTTGCGGATTACAAATAGCTGGGATCCATATGAGCTCCAACCTTAGGCCCCATCATGCCGGCAGTAGAACTGTAAGTAGTCACTGGCCAGTGAACAGGGTACAATAGAGTGTCTCATAGTTGGTCTGTTTAGATTGATCTAGGGGATAGAGGGTGTTAGTACAGTTGCCATAAAGCCTCTTTATTTCTAAATGACATTGCATTTTCTCATATTTGTATTGTTGCATTATAAATCTTTATTGTTCAGTGACATTGCATTTTGCTTGTGTAAGTACTGCTGCCTTCAAGAATCTTTACTGCTCAAGGACATTGCATCATTTTCATATCTGTACTGTTGTATTATAACCCTTTTTTTCTCCCACACTGACACTGCATTTTTTCTGTGTTTGTATTGCTGCATTATAAAAGCTTTACTGCTCATTGATATTGCCTTCGTGTGCATGTTTGAATGTCAAGATCTTTTCTGTTGAGTTCTGCGGAAGGGGGTAAATGTATGGTTTCATTACATGAATATCTCACTCTGCCTTACTGCTAACTGGTGCACTGTTGAAATAATTTGTTTGTTGTTGTGCTACTGCCCTTTAAACTAAAGTGTCACCTAGAACAAAATCTGTTATCACTTGCCACCTTGGGGTGTTGGGCAAAGAGAAGGGGTGTCACCATAGTCAGGTAGGAAGGAACCCATATCTACTTCAGCTACACCTGCGGGTGCGCTACATCATTTTTTTTCCTCCTAGCTTCCTAACTTCCATAGGAATACCATCTATTCCTGGGGACTTTCCTGTAGATTGGTTATACATTACAATTTTTATCTCATCTCCAATTGTAACTATCAGTAATTGAGCCTCATCTACCTCTAGCCTTGGCATATTTAATTCTTCCATAAACATTTCCATTGGTATCTTTTCTCAATTTTCACATTTCTCTGCGTTATAGAAACTCTCATAGAAATTCCAAAATATTTCTAATATCTCTACAGGATCTCTTCTTACCTTCTTTCTTATAGGCTCCCTAAGTCTGGTGGCAGCCCTTTCTACTTTCTGTTGCCTGAGTTGTTGTGCTAAAAGTTTTTGTGCTCTAGTGTTATTATCAAAAACAGTTGCCTAACAGCAATCTTTCTAAGCTTGTGCATATTATCAAGCTAATCCCTTATTTTCTGCCTAGCATTCTGCAATTGATCTTCTTCCTGTTCTGTGAGATTCCCCATGTTCTGCAATACTTTAACATTTGTCAGTCCCCATTAAAGAAAAAAAGCTAAATGCATTTTTAGAACAACCCTATTCCTTATAAACTTAGAACAAATACACAAAACTATGTACATGAGAATGAGAATGAGAAACAAAAACTTCGGACTCTCCACGTTACATAAATTAGAATAATTTATTGAAAAGAAAGGACAAACGGTGAGCGCTTTCGCGTATGCTCTGATACGCTTCTTCAGACAATATACAACTAAAAGCAGTCAACATATTTATAGGGAGGCATAGTTCAATAATGTGGTTAATTAGTTAATTAATTAACTAATAATTCAATTATACTATTAAAAGTTCATTTTCTTTGAAAAATTTAAAGTAATACAATAGTAAAAACACTTGATATGATGAGATGAGCATAATTTGAGATCCATTTAAAATTATCTAAAACTTGCTTAACATATATCATCCTGATGTATAACACAATATATGATATAAAATTCATCTGTGTTCATATCCTTTCTTAAACCAAAATCTGTCAGATGGTAAATATTATAAGTATTATAAATATTATAAATATTTAAATATTTAAAAATACATTTTGACAGTAAGTGAACAAATAAATAAATAAATAAATAGGCAAGTAAATAGATGAATAACATGAGTAGACAAATAAATTTTATAGTGTCATAAAATTAAATGTGGTCAGCATTCTTAAAATTAAATGTGGTCAGCATTCTTATCTAAACATTCTTATTAAAACTATGTACATCTTCAAAAATGAAGAAAAAAAGCTAAATGCATTTTTAGAACAACCCTATTCCTTATAAACTTAGAACAAATACACAAAACTATGTACATCTTCAAAAATGAAGTGTAACCCTTTAGATAGGAACAATTGTCCCTAAATGGCAGCTGCACTCACATGTATTACCTAACATAAAATTAAGCATACCCACAAAAAGGGCATGCTACAGCCTGTGTTCCCACTTACATGGGATGGCTTATCTCTGTCCCCCTCCCACATGTGAACAATAGCTTGCATGCTTTCAGAAAACATCAACACTTAGCCCTAAGAAAAAGTGCACTAGCTATATTTTTAATAAAACTAAACTGTGCACTATTCTATTAAATCCATTACTGTATTAAGCTTGATAGAGAGGCTGCTTTCTCTGACTAACTTCCCTGAACTACTTGCCATTGTATCTTTAAATTTTGTATTTTCCTCAGAGCTTCCCTCTATTCTGCAATACTTTAACATTTGTCAGTCCCACTAAATAATTCTTGTTACTTCTTAACCGTAACTGTTTTTATTTTATTTACATCCTATTTTTAAACTCCACCTTAATTTTATCCCACTCCCTAGCTCCTAGCTATATTTTCAGAAGAAATTTCTCTCCTCTCTAACAGCTCTTGAATAATCTCCACTACCCATTCCTTAAATTCCTCTCTTCAACAGATAGGTGGGAAAGCACCAATGTCTCATTTTTGTTTCATTACCCTGTGCTTTTTTTAGCGATTATTGGTGCATGATCTGGAATAGTTATTGGGTGAGTATCAAGACCTTCAATTAAATGTACATGTTCCTGTGAAATGTAAATTTTGTCTAGCTTAGCCCAGTTTTTATATCTTGGGGAATAATATGTAAATTCACTCGGAAAAAAGCTAACCTCCTTTGCTATATTTTCCCTTCTGGGCCCCCAACACATCTTCACTGCTGCAAACCAAATTCCAGTCCCTACCAATAAGTAATATTCCTTGCTGAAAACTGATTATTTCTGCCAGAATTTTCTTAATCTCCAATATAGTAGTTTTAGGTGGAATGTAAATACATGACAGTGTAATCCTCCTCCCTTGCCAGTACCTCCTTAGCACTACCAATCTGTCATTATCATTTTTATCTTCTTCTATCACTATTGGAGCTCCTCTTGTAATTAATATAAGTATTCCTTTTTACATTTGTCCAAGTATTCCACTGACTAACCATCCTGAAAACCTTTTTTTTAACAAATTCACAAGTTCAGTTCTTTCTAAGTGCGTCTCCTGTAACATAGCTAATTGTACTCTACATTTTTTAATATAGTTCACTACACTTTGTTTGTATTTATCTGTGAGGCCATCTACATTTAAAGACATTAAAGAAAGCATTATTGCATTAAAAAGTTATCATTCCCACCTTTTATGTATAACACCTTTTTTGTTAAATGTCTAGTTCCAGCTTTTGTGTTACATGCATACACTGTTTGGCAGGTTGAACTTTTATACAGTTGTTTTTTGTCATATCCACTTGAGCCTATGTCACATCTTATGAAACTTTTTGTTTTACTGAAAGCCCTCAGACAAAAGAAAACACACCCACAATACCCCCCTAAAAGCTATTAACTTAATACTAACACACAAAACTATGTACACCTTCAAATAGTGATTTTTTACCCTCATGATAGGAACAAACATCCCAAACTGACAGCCACACTCACAGGCCTGAGTTTACCTAAAAGAAAGGTTACTCATGCTAAGACGCATGGTGCAGCCTGTGCTTCTACTAAATGCTGATTGGTTTTGTCTTAGTTTTATAGCTCTCCCAGCTGGAAAAACCCCTGAATGTTTCCAGAGAACATTAACTACCCAGGGAAAACCCGTGAATGCTTTCAGAGAACATTATCTCCTAACCAATTTCTCTTTTCTTTTTTTCCCCCTCAGCCAATCACTCTTTGCCAGACTGTAGCCAGTTTTTCTTTATCAGATTGCTCCATGGAGACATGAGAACCAGGCAGACAGTTTCTCTTTATCAGATTGTTTCCATGGAAATATGAACACCAACTGCAAAATTGTTACTGAGCATACAGGCATTTGCTAGAAAATGCCTCACAATATTCATATTCATTTACTTGCTTTCTCTTAAAACTTGTTACTAAATCAAAGTCTTTAATTCAGTCATTCCCCATGCAAGAATGAGAACAAACACATAAATTTTTCTTTTATCATGCTTTTAAGCAGGCTTTTTTACATGACAGTATCTACATTTCTTAAAACTGCACAACAGGAAAGAGAGAAGATAGGAGAAAGAACAAAAAAAAAGAACAGCAGCACCTGTTTACAATCTCCATTACACTTGCAAAAAGAATTCACTTTATAGTATGTAAAGAAAACCACATGCCACAAAATTGGTACTATTTAAGAAAAATGAATCTTTACTTACTGTTAACTTTCTCCCTCCTCTTTCCCTTCTCAAAGCACTTTTCTGAGCAATAATGACATGACATAGGGTACATGCTTTAGAGTTCCCCACAACAACAAATTTTGAAAAAGTACAATATTTCCACATTGTCTTGTTCTGTCATATTTCACAAATATAATTATTGCATTGCAATCCCAAATTAATTTACTGGTTTTATCACTGTTCATCTCCAAAATCCTGTCTCTGTTTCATTTCCAACATACTCGCAATTAGTATAGTCAACTCTTATGTGCCCTTCCTTCTCTGACATTTTCTGTTTAAAATTTTAAAAAGGTTTCATACGTACAGTCCCTCTGTGGTTTTTATTACCAGAATAACAAGAAGCAGAATCTCCTGTTTAACAGCTTACTTTTTGTTGGACAAATTTTTGTATTTTCTTATTAGCATGTACTTCATCTAAAATTATTTTGTCCCTCCAGGGAAGAATACCTTGAAGACAGCTGGGTACAGCAGTTTGAATCTCACACCTGCATCTCAAGATTCCCTGAATAGTGGAATAAATTTGCTCCTCTTCTGTCTGGTGTACAATGAGAAATCATTCTCCACAAACATTCTGCTGTCTCCCACTTTTAGTACTTTGCCCTTCTGCCACAGTTTTGTCAGAACCAGATCCTTCTGCTGGTAGGATTATATCTATACTATTAAAAGTCTGGGTTGCTTTCATATAGGCAGGATTAGAGCATACACACAATGTGTCCTTTCAACTAACAACTCCTGCTGTGGAATACCAGTCCAGTTGCTTATTTATGCTTTCATAAAATTAATGCAGTTTGTTCCTTACAGCTTACAGTTGCTTATTTATGCTTTCATAAAATTAATGCAGTTTGTTCCTTACAGCTTCTCTGGTTCAGCTGAAAATCTCAGGTTTTCCCTATATGCTCTGTCTTCTAATATTATTATTTTTTAACATCTCTTCATATTAAATCCAAAAACACTTCACACCAGCTGGTCAGAACCAATAGCAGCTTTATTCCACATCAAACACACACTGGTTTAGTGATTTCTTCTCTACTGAAGGGACTTCTTCAGAACAATGGCATTTCCATAACCCAGTCCTTTTATATAAAACCACACCTAATTAGATAATTAAATAATGACTAATTAAACAATGTATGCATATAAAATACCTAAAATGCATATTAAATTCACACCACATCAAAACATGACACAAAAAAAATGAACATCTCATCTCTTCATATTGACAGCACACCACTTAGAGATGACCCAGTAGTCAGGGGCTTAGGGACACACACAGATAGTAATCTAGCCTTTGACCATCACGTGTCTACAGTAGTGAGGAAATCATTCTATGTTGTGCAACTTATAAACAAAGGTATGGCATCTAACTCCAAGGAAGTCATTGTTCCACTATATTCAGCATTCACCAGACCTATCATCGAGTACAATGCTCCCTTTGATATGTCCCTAATCAGGCACATCCAACAATTGGAATGTTGACAGAGGTTCATCACTAAAAGAATACAGGGCTTCAGTAAAATGTCCTATGCAGACTGCCTCAATGCTCTATCCCTGTATTCTGGCTCCTTCAAGCTTTTGAGGGGAGATGTATGCCTGGTGTACAGGGCATCGTCAGACTCCACTCTGATGGACCTCTGCATATCTGTAAAACAAACACCAGAATTACTGATTCTAAGGACTTGAACCTTGCCTGTGATATAAATAGGACCTGCTGAAGAGACAGGTATGTATCCTAGAGATTACCCAGTCTCTGGAACAGGATCCCCTCCATGTGAAGCAGAGCTCTTCCCTAACCCAATTCAAGTGCAACTTGGACAATTGGATGGGGAACAGGAAATCCATCCCTGGTCTTGCATCTATTTCTCTAAAGGGCACAGGCAATCTGGAAAGGATTCATCTCCCAGGCCCTAGCTTGTTAACATTTCATCTCCCAAGTCCCTGCTTACACTTATCAAGGGTATCAGAACTTGTCAGAGATTTGGGATGCATGGCTAGGTTTAAAAGGCCCTTATGGACGTTTGCCTAGTAAACAACTATGAACCTGAACAGTCTCATATTCAGCCAGTGTTTTTTTCATTTCGACCTCTGATATTTGCAGCTTTATCATCTCATCTGAATATCTGTTTAAAGCTTCTTCCATTTTTTTCCAGCCTTTTGTTGTTTGTGTTGATATACTCCATCAGTGTTTTGTTTATTTTAACCAGGCCTGTGTGCAGTTGTCTTGCATCTTCCTGCAGGTTACTGGAAGTCATGTCTAAAGATTGCATCGTTTTTTGCTGAACAGCTGCAGAAGCAGGACTTTCTCCAGTCAGTGTTTCTTCCTCACTTTTTGTAGCTGATTTTTTTCCAGATCTTCTGTATTTCTTTATTCCTGGCATCCAGGCAGTGCACTTACTAGCCAGTTACTGAAATGTACCCATAAACACAAGTCTACTGGCCTTCTCTGCTGAGTTTCTCTTTTCACACTGGGAGAGCTAGAAATAAGCTGTTGCTCAATGTGTAGCCATTTGGAAGTCCCCAAGGAAGTGAAAATTATTAGTGCGTTTTCTCAAAGAATACCAAAGGTCTACACATTAGAAGTGTACAAAGAAGTGGCTATCTGTTTTTGGGGGGGGGGGGGCAAGGCTACATGTGAAAACAATGAGCAGTTGCAAGATTACTGTTAAAATAAAATCAGTGATATGGTTCACTGGGGACAATTTGTATCTCTAAGAGCACTCTAAAAAAAGGCAGCATAAACACACTGTCTTTTAAAAAACACTATGGCCCAGGATGACTTTTTTTTTTTTTCTTTTTTAGTATCTCTAAGAACAACACACTAAACCATATTACTGTGGCCATTACATTTGTGTGACTTCTTCCCAGTAGGTGGTGTATCCTATTAGAAGGGGAACATTCCACTGGAACAGTGAGTGTATGTAAAAGGGGCTGAAGCTAGTGTTTGTTGTAATTTATAAATATAATAAAGACACAAGTCATGTCTTGGCCTGCATGTTGTTAATTATTATAGACATGCAAACTCGTAGAATTTAAATTTTCCTGTATAATTTCCTTGGTAATTTCCTAAATCCCTAGCTGTGCAATGAACAGCAAATTTGCATACTGGCCAGCTACTTTGATTCTGATGCCTCAAGCTTGGCCACAAGCAGTTTTAGGTAGTCTTGACAGTATCTTCAGTCCAGCAACAACCAAGCAAATCAGCTATGAACCTCCCTTGTACTATTCCCCTGTAGAATAAGCAAATAAGTTCCAAAGCCATGGACATGCACTTCCCTGCTATCTCCACAACTAGTCTGGTGGATATGGGCATCCTGAGGTAATACAATTGCATCATGTTCAGTGACAACTACCTAATCCTCCAAGTCATGAATAAGATATGCAATAGATGTAGTTACACAATATCATTGGAGGCAAGGCTCTCACCTTCAAGCACTTACACTACCAAGCAGGTTGTCAGTAGCGCACACATGTCACCCACCTCACATAGTACAGACTGGTCACATTGACCTACATATGCTGAGGCTCTTAACTGTAATCTCCCCCAAACCACAAAGACCTCCAAGACTGTGCACACAAAGTCTTCAGCAACCTTAACAGCACTCCATAAAACACCCAGAAAGACACAAACTATCACAACCTATGTTGTCTCAGCCTCTAAGCCTAGAAGTCACACCTCTATACAACCCAGTATTCCAGTCATAGAAGACTCCATAGTGAGACACACAGATGTCCTGCTCACTAGGTTAAGCAAGGAGATAGTTATGGTCAACTGCCTATCAGCATCTTGATCCATCATACCACTCATGCACTCAGGTCACTTAGCCCCAAATACGACAATGTCATAGTCCATGTGGATGTTAATGATCTGAAATGTAATTCTCTGGACTATATGAAGAGAGACATAATGGAGCTCTTGGACTGTGTGTCCCAGGCTTGAATGAGCCTAGCATTGAACGGCATTCTACCTTCACAAAGGATGATGCCATAATATGAACAGAAGATGATTGACTAATAATTGGCTTAGCTACTGGTGTCATTCCAAGGGGATGCAATATTTGTAAGCACGGGATAACATGGTTGGCAGTCCATGTTGCTTTGCTAAAGGATGGTCTCCAACTGTCCCCCTAGGCTTTCAAATGTTAGCTAAAACATTATCATCCCTATTGTGCCTTTTTTGGGCAATGCCAAACTAACAAACTTTCCTACATAGTAAAACCAATCAAAGGGAATATAAAGGTTTTGCTGCTCAATGCCAGGAATCTTAACAGGAAACTCCACTCATTCCAAGCTCTCCCCACCATGGAAAATGCAGACATCTGTGTAGTTATCGAAATGTGCTTTAAAGCCACAAGGAGCAGACTGGCAGTTCAGGGCTACAATGTTTCCACACATTTAGAATAGAAACTAAACAGGCAGGGATTAAAGGTGGAGGTGTCTCAATATTCATCAATCTTCATCAAAAACTAGCTCATTTCAAAGCTGGTCAAACATGATGATGCATTTGAGCTTCTCCATGTCAAAATTACTATAGTTAGTTTTCATTAGGTATGAGTATACAGCTCCTGCTTAGGCTGATAGAATGATGGAGCTTATACTCACTAATAATTATATTATTTTTGATGAGCAGATGTTTTTGCAGGTTAGAGGTATGGCAATGGGGGCTGCTTGTGGGCCCCTATATGCAAATATTATTGTGTGTGAATGGGAACGGAGATTTGTGTTTAGCCACCCCCTATTCCAATGTTGTGAATTATACCTGAGGTATTTGGATAATTTGTTTATTATATGGAAGTGGGTGTGGAGGACGTGGAATATTTTTTTGCAATATATAATACCACCACTGATTTTTTTTTGAAATTCACACATGTTGTACACGATGATGCCATTAATTATGTAGATGTGAAGTTGGTTAAGGGCCGGATTAATGGTAGGTATACTTCCTCTATTTATAGGAAACCAACATACTCAAATGCATTTTTGCATTTTATCAGCATGCACCCTATGGCCCAGAGGAAAGCAGTTGTTAAGGGACAGTTTGTCAGGGCTGCGAAAATGGTCTCTATGTTTGTTGACTTTTTAAATGAATGTGTCCTGTTAGAAGATATGTTTGCCAAAAGGGAGTATCCTTATGATTTTGTGAATGACATTAAGTTGGAAGTGGTCAATAAGTGAGCTAGGGGGTTTTATACCCAAATATTGGGGAATAGTGGTTCAATTAACATGCCTCCCCTTATGCAATGTGATAATGTACCTGGGGACAGGACTTTGAATTTTGAGACTTCAACTAGGATTATTCCCTCAGAGACTGTTAATCAGGATGGTGATGGGAACAGGAGTTTTGGAGCGGAAGTGAATTTTAGCATATCCTTTATTACTAGGTTTACCATGGATTTTAAATCTATTAAGGACATCCTACTTAAAAAATGGCCTATTTTGAATGAGGACCATGTGGTCAGATCAAGAATTAGCTCCAAACCTGTGGTTGTATATAAAAGGGGCAATAATTTAAAGAACCTGGTGGAAAGACCACTTAGTACTCCTGCCCTGAGGGATAGCAGAGGCTGACAGATGTCAAAATGTGGATGCTGTCATCTCTGTTCTTTTATTAATACTGGTGAATTGTTTAACCTGAATGGTTATTTCATAAAAATTAATGGGAGATATAATTGTAACAGCTCTGGGGTGGTTTATGAGACACTATGTCAGTGTGGTCAAGTTTTCTATATTGGGAAAACTGAGCGGAACTTGAGGAACCACATCTACGAACATATCTATGATATCAAAAAGAAAAAAAATGACTAATGCCCTATATCGACATGTAGCAGAATTCCCTGAACACCAATTTAAATTTATTGTGGTTGAGCAGGTGAAACCAAATGTTAGGGTGGTCCTTGGCAATTATTACTGGAGAAAAGGGAACTCTATTGGATTCTCCATTTAAAAGCAGTGGGTTGGCCTGGGCTTAATGAAATAGCATATATTGGATGCATTTTAAAGTTAAAAGCACTGTGTAGGTAAGGAGAAGAAGTTATGGTAGTTATTATTTGGTCTACATTTACATGTCTTGTAATTTCTGTTTA
Organism: Protopterus annectens; assembly: GCF_019279795.1. Taxonomy (NCBI): domain Eukaryota; kingdom Metazoa; phylum Chordata; order Ceratodontiformes; family Protopteridae; genus Protopterus; species Protopterus annectens. The sequence continues at coordinate 1,216,387,494 of NC_056726.1, forward strand.
CAGTTTATGTCTTGGATTTTAATTTGATGGGTGTTTCTTTAAATTAATTTATGGTTGATATGCCACTCTTACTTTGTGTTTAAAATGGGGGGTTTGGCTTTTAATGGTATCTGATGAAGTTTTGTCATTGTACAAGACAAAAGCGTTTTGTGGAATACATTTTGGAGAAACGGTTCCTTGCCTCTGTGTGGCTTTGTTGTTTTAAACTGATAGAATGTAGTCTATATCAACAATACACATTTATTGTGTTGTCATTTAGAAACAAAAAAACAAGATCATGAATTTTTTATCAGACAAGGCAACATTTCTGCTACTGTATGTAGGATAAGGCCTAAACTCTGTGTCCTGTTGCTTGCATCAAGATTAAGGTACAGTGAACTCTTCAAGGGTACAACTGCCTCATGCACAGGAAGCAATCACAGTGTTTCAGAAGACTTTTGGTGTGTCACAGTCTAGTATTATACTTAGTTTCCACAGGGGACTATTTGACATCTGCTCATAAGGCATGGTAAAACTGATTTCCAGAGTATATGTGCACTAAGTTCTCATTACAACAAAAGCAAAAACTGCATATATTTTGCAGATTTTTTTCTCGGTTTTAACCTGTAGCTAAAATATGGTCTGAAGTTGTTAGAGTGGTGAGTTCAAATACAAAGATGAGATTCAGTGAAACCCTTTCAGTAGAATAACAATTCATGTGTATTATATAGTTAAATACCATGTTTTACAGCCTGAAAGTTTTATAATGAAATCCAAATGGGGACCAAGCTGTGACCATCTATACATAAGCATCAGATGCAAGGGTTATTTTCTATTATACTCTGAAGAGTTGTAGCAATATAGTCTGATGCCCCAGGTAGCATACCCATTTGATGCGCCCTTGCTGTATGTAAGTGATCTTGAACACTTTATGATAGTTGCAAACTGTCACGCTGTTTTTAAGACAGCAATGATTTATTTGCTTGCTAGATTAATAAACATATTTTTGTAAACCTTATGAACCATCATTAAGTATGACAGTGCACAACACAAATGGTTTTAAAAAAATATGTTTATGTAGTGACCTAGTTACTGTTTAAAAACAACAGCAGCTTGACAGTTTACAAACTATCATTAAGCAATTACCTAATGGGAGTTTGCAAACTGTCAGATATTTTGCAAGGTAGCATATGCTGATTGGCAACCCCCACACAAGTTAGCACTCGGAGTAACTGCTCCCTCTACCTTGCCCTTCCCATAGCTTTGATACTTTGTTTCCATTGGAGTGTTGCACTGAACTTCTGCTCTGCAATCAGAATACAATAATGGTCAGGAATATTTATTAACTGATTTATCATTGCATCATCTCTTTCTCTCTCTCTCTCTATATATATATATATATATATTTTTTTTTTTTTTTATATATACGTATACACACACACACACACTCACACACATAACATTTTCAGCTGAAAGACCACATGAAGCAGTTAAAATGCTGGTGTAAAATTCAACAGTAAGATGCATTCAAATCCGTAAGCTAGAATAGCAGACTTATGTGAATTTTGTAGCCAAACATCCTGCAGTGACTACCTGAAAGTTTCCTATCAAAATCTTAAAGGAGGACAACATGTATGACTTTAGAAAGGTTGCAAAGCAGTGTAAGAAACTTCTCTGTGTGGAAGATTTTCAGTCCATATATCTCTAGTCAATCACTTTATATTAATCAGATCAGACAACAGTAGTAGAAGTAGCGAACTTAAACTTGTCTTAAGTAAAAAAAAAAAAAAAAAAAACAATAAAAAATATATAATTGTATAGAATTACTAAGTATTCAAAAGTAATCCAAGCAAGGCAGGCAGTCTGTTTCCAGTCAAAAATCCTTTATTAAGTACACAGACAAGCGATCCAAGTAAAACAAAAATAAAGTAACAGTTTCCTTGCAAGCTTTCTAAATATATATGTATATATACTTTTTATCAGGCAAGGGAGTGGTTTACTGTGCTTTAAAACAATGTGTTACTGGTACACATGTTAAATTCACATCCCTTCCCCCATCAGTGTGACATTCGAGCTGGTCCTGCCCTACTTAGTAGCTGTCATAATAACAACAATATAACCCTTATGTACTTTAAATATAATTTATAATGATGTGGTACCTCTTATTTAACCAGATTATTAAGTCTGTGATTTTATCCAAGACAATATACTACATGGCTGGAAATATATCAACCTTAGTCCATTTGGCAATCAAAAAAATATATATAAATATATACATATACACTTTGCATGTAAAAAATCAATTGTAAAAATCATATTCTATTTTCATAACCTATTGTTAATGATTGCTTTTGTCCTTCTAGACTTCTTCAGGTCTGTGTACAAGAACCCTAAAAACTATCTATAAAAATATTATTGTATAATTAGTATTGTTATTACACATCATTTTGAATAAAGTGGAAAAAAAAGAGAACCAGAAAAAGAAAAAAATAATAAGGAAAAAAATGTATGATGATGGAAACAATACAACTGATTTAAAATGGTATTTAAAACTAACTGGTAGAATAAAATAAAATCAAATTAGTCATGTAAACAATGTGGCAATTTTCCAAGTTTCAGTACACTTTTAATTGAACAGTAGTCATTTTGTCCAGGCTTCTTAAAAGAGTTCAGTTTTAATTGCCACATGAGTTCATGTTTCTCCAGAATATTCAGGAATTTAGTAAGGTTGCTGATAAGAAACTATTTTTGATGATAATTCCAGAGTGCAAAACATTTAGCACAATGATTTAGGCAACAGAAATAAGAAAGGGTTGTCACCAAGTGTAGGGAGTCTATGACAAGAAAAAAATAACTAAAAAATCCTGAAGAGGTGTAACGCATTTCAGAAATGTTTTGAAAAGTTGTAAAGCATACAGGAATGTGGAAACAAAGGAAAGCCACAAATGGAAATATTTCTGGAAGACTTCATTATGACAAGATTAAGGTAAGATGAAGCTCAACTAATAGATAAAATATGAAGAGATGGAATAAAAAATGATGATGTATAATCAATCAACAAGGAAGTCTCCATGGACAGATGGTACTCTTGTGGATGTCTGAAAGTTAGGAGAGAAGAAATTAATAAGGATTAATATAACAACGATGGTCCAGAGGGAATCAATATATAAGAAAATATCACTGCTGTTGTTGGATATTGATGTAGAGTAAGCATTCAATACATTCAGCTTGGATTTTATAAGTAGGGCAATGGAAGAATTATATTCCCTGACAGAATAATAAGGTTAATTTGAAGACTATATGAAGGGTCAGAGGCAAGAATTAAGGTGGGATTGTTCCTTTCCAACAAGCTTGTTTGAACAGAGGAACTAGCAGGGGTGTCCTGTTTCCACTTTATTTGTTTTACATTTAGAGCCATTGGCAAAGAAAAATAAGGGACTCACAAATTCAAGGATATAACTGTTATAGGTTCATTAAGTAAGCACTAGGCTAGCTGCCTTTCCAGGCCATTTTAAGCCTAGCTAACCTCCCTTTTTGTGCACAAAATCACCTATCCCATTTGGTTATAGACTGGCCTTGCCCATCCCATGGTTGATGATTATATATTACCCTAATCAAAATAACTGTGATCATATCATAGATAATTTGAGGGTACCCATGCATGGGATAAAGCATTTAGGAGCTGCCACTGTCCATTAGTAGTACAGGGGGTAATTCTGGAGTACATTTTCTATTTCCCATCCATAGATCTAAGTTATGTTTGAATACAGACAGGGATGAACTTTTTTATGTGGATGAGAGGTCTGTTCCATAGTAGCAGTATCCTTTGTGAGATATGCCTGTCCTTCCAAACCATTTTGTTGATGTTGCAAGTTTAGATCCCTATACCAAGTATTTATGATGTCATTAGACATGCTGATGTGCAGTAAATCCATCAGTAATGGGCTGCAGGATGCCTCATATACAAGGCACAGGTCACCTTTAAGCAGTCTGTAGGATAAGGAGTATAGTGACAGGGCTTTGAGTTGGCCCATGTAAGACATGTTGTTTAAGCCTTGTAATCCTTTTAGTTAGGTATCTCTGGGGTGTTCCCATTGCTGCATCTGAATGGACAGATAAATGCTAAACAGGGCATTATATTCAATAACTGGCCTAACAAGGGCTATCTAGACACAATCCCTTTGCTTATAAGCTGTGCAATATAGAAGGACTTTCTTTCAAAGGACACATGTTGGTCAAAAGTTAGATCAATGTCCACATAAGTTCCCAATCCCAAACAACTGGATCAATATGGTAGTTCCCATGGGTAGATGACTTCTGAAAGGATATGGTAATGCATTTTTAGCATTTAGTTTTGGTCCATGATTTTAGCACCAGTTATCTATTTGGGACAAAGCTTCCTGCAGGATAGATAAGTCATTTGGGGATTTAATAACTGATCCAAGCTTGCAGTCATCTACAAATTTTGTTAGCCAGAGCCATTTGGTATTGGCTTTTACTTCAGTCCAAGCACACAACCCTAGGGGACTCAACTGGTGATCAAGAAAAGTTAGCTTTACTTACATATGATATTATTTTATATTTGATAAATCCAGAAAAGGAAAGTTCAGTGCTGCAGAACTCTTTGAGACAGTTTCAAGTCTTTTCAGGACATAAAATTAATGAAGATAAAAAGAAGGCCATAAATGTAAGTGATTTACTCACTCATGAACTCATTCTGTAATATTCATATTTATAGGGACATAAGTTGAGATATTTAGGTACTTCATAAAGGTGGTAATACCAATGATTTATCCAATTTTCATCCTATATCCATTTTCTCTCCTTTATCTAAGATACTAGAAAAGTGTGTACAAACTCAACTTCTTAAACACCTTACTGACAATAATTTACTCACTCCAATCCAACATGGCTTTTGCCTGGCTCACAGTACTATCACAGCCCTACTTTCTTTTACTGACACTGTGAATAAAGCTTTGGACACTGGTCTCTTAACATCAGTGGTCATACTCAACCTATCCAAAGCCTTTGACACAGTGTCACATGCCAAGTTACTACAACAACTATCATCAGTAGGATGCTCCACCCATACCCTTATCTGGTTTAACAATTACCTAGATAATAGACAACAATCTGTGAGATGGCAAAATACTCTATCTGGCTACTTGACTAATGATACAGGGGTTCCCCAAGGTTCAATTCTTGGACCACTGCTTTTCAATATATTTATAAATAGTCTCCACACAGCCTCTCTTCAGAGCTCAATCATCCAATATGCGGATGATTCAACTATCATATCCTCTTTTAACAATTTCCCAAATCTTCATAAAATTATGCAAAATGCTTTCACATCAACAGAATCTTGGCTCAACAAGGCATAATTACTTTTAAATCCTAAAAAAATCCAAATTGCTAGTCTTCTCTCCCAAGCCAGTACCTCAAGATTTTAAAATATTTTCCCAAAACATGACTGAAATAGAAATTGTGTCCTCTGCAAAACTTCTGGGTATTACCATAGATAATAAACTCTCATTTGAACAGCACATACTCAATGCAATAAAAAAACTCACTTTAAATTAGGCAAATGACCTATATAGATTCCCCCACAAAAATAAAACTAGCAAACTCTCTCCTACTCCCCTCCCTTCTCTATGGCAATTTTCACAAATCTTCACAAATCCCTAAGCACTAAATTGCAGCCTTGCTACTACAAAATAGCCAAATTTACCTGTGATCTACCTAACCAAACATACCACTGCCAAGCCATTCAAACACTGAACTGGATGGACTTCCCACATTACCTTCAGTATACACAACTCACTATTGCTCATAATGTAACATCCCACCCTGACAACTGCTCTACTCTTGCAGACATCATACAAACCTATATTTGATAAAGGACTGGATAGTAAGATACAAGCAGTAAAATGTTTTAGTCCCTTTAGTTTTATGTACAGATCAGGCATTTTTATCATACAGAGTAGATATGGATGATGATGAGTTGAAGGAATTTACTGAAGAGGGCAAGCGTTATGTGGGATATGTTGATTGTCCCCATTGAACAAGGTGGTTTAAGATTACATGAGTTGGATATATATTTTGGAGCTATGCTGTTTAGGCTCATATACACAACGCAAGCAGAACGTTGTAAATTAAAATGGAAAAGCATGATGGTGAAACAGCAGGAGGGGCATGAAAAAGGAGAGAGTAGGATTTGGATGCAGATCCTTAAGGAGAATAACAACATCCATATCTCCGAATGGAGAGATGAAAAGTCAACAAGCAAAGCAGAGTAGTAGTGCTGAAATTGAATTCATCTTCAAGTCTTGGTGAGTACCTTCACGAGATGGACCCTGTTTTTACAAAATCTCACCAAGGCAACAATGATATACAGACTGCATTTATATAGCATATATCATGGATAGAAGTAGGTCAAAAACTAAAAAAGATTGCTGGGTGCACAAGACCCAGGATAAAAAAGTGCCCAATCCTGGTAGGCGCACTGGTGCCAGGACTGGAAAAAGATGACAGTGAAGAATCCTCAAAATACAGAAACATTCCGACAATGGAGCCAGGCCAGACCCAGGGGGAGGATGGCCCTCCTGTTGTAGAAGGAAGTAGCAGTCCACAAAAAAAATCACAAAGACTGATAGGCCAAAGAAGAGCCATAAAGATGATAAAGTGAACTAAGAAAGAAATTATTTATTGTTGTTATTATGCAAAAAGCCCAACATTTCCAGACACAAGAGGAAAGAAAAATACTATACTAATAGTGAACCTATGAACCTATATGAGTGGATGGGAGATCGTAGGTTTACCCCGGGTATCACTTCTGTGTCACTGTTAGACAGAGGCACAGTATACTAACCTCGAAAAAGGGCATAGCAAAATTAATTTAAAATGGGTGGCGAAAGCCAAACATACTCTGGCTAGGCTTATAAATGCCCTAGGGCAGATAGCCTAGTATGAACCTATGAACCTATGAACTTCTGCAAGAAAAACTGTCAGAAGCCTCAAATGAATATCTGTGTTCATTAATACAACAGATTTGTGAAAAACAGTATATAGATCAACAAACCTTGATCTGTTTGGAAAAAGAAGCATCTGAGGGAGTGTGAAAATATAAACAACAAAACCAAGAGATATTTGAAAAGTATAAAAAAGAAATATGGATATGGGAAAGAAAAAGATAGTTGATATGGTGCAATATTTATGAGAAGAAGAAAGTCAATTTAATCAATGTAAAGAAGGCAGCCCCAAAGATATTTGAAGAAAAATATGGGCAAAGGCATCTGGATATGGAAAAATTCACAATAAAAGAATAATATCACAAAGATGGAGCATAGAAAAGAAGATCAGTAAAGCAGAAGTTAAAAAAATAGAAGTTGAAGTTATGGAGTACCTGCGAAGTGAAGGATTTGATGTAGAAGGTCTAATACAGGTTACATCACAGCAGGATGAAGCGAGTCCCCAAAGGAGGGAGAAACAGAAAGATCTGGAAACATCTGAATAAGAAATATGGACATGGGAAAGAAGAAGAGATTTAATATGGTGTAATATTTATGCAAAGGAGAAAGCAAAACTAACCAATACACAAAGAGCAGCACCAAAGATATTTGAAGAGAAATACAGACAAAGGAATCCAGACGTGGAAAACTTTACAATACAAAAAATAAGAAGACAAAGAGGAAATGTTGAAAAGGAGATTAGTAATGAAGAAGTTTAAGAAAGAGAAACTGAGGTTATGGAGTACCTGCAAAGTGAAGGATTTAGTGTAAAAATCTAATTCAGAAAGCACCACAACAGGACAGAGTAATGGATAGCCAAATTAAGGGGAAACCAATGGAACAGGAAGCAATTGGTCAGGTGCCATATGAACATAATTTGGAGCCTTCCACAGGAAACCAGTATAAACATTCACTTTAAGCTAGACACCAAGGGAAGGAACAGAAAACTGTGGAAACACTGATGCAGTCAATGTTGAGGAGTGATAAGCCAGTGAGTTCCCATATGATAGAGTAACGGATGGCACAAGATGAAATTGATGAGGTTGTGTCACAGGAAAATGCTATAGAACCTTCTATAGAATACCAACAAAAATTGGAAAACAAGGGATGCACCCTCAGTTTGGAAGAAAATGAGCTAAGAGAAGAATTGCTTGATTTAATAGACATGGACAGATATAGCAAGATCAATGAAAGAAATAGACTGCAGAAGGTTAATAAAACCCAAAAAGTCAGAAGTCTGATAAAACAAATGAACACAGTAATTAGGACTGTTCATAGAGATCCATGCGATATAACAGAAGTAAACAGGATATACTACTGTGCAGCTAAATTAATAACTGATACATTTCTACCACAAGAACACAGGGTAGTGAGGGAAAGGAAGAGGAGAAATCGAATACCATCATGGAAATATTGAATAGAGAAAATTATGAAGCAATTAAGACAAGAAGTGTCACTGTTGGAAGACTACAGAAGAGGGACTAGATCAACAAAAATACTAAGAAAGATGTGATAAAAGCAATGTGTAATATTAGAACAGACTAGGATCTATCATGCACTATCGCAAATAACAAACTAAAAATTTCAGCACAGGCAGAAAACCTTAGAAGATACGAAGATAAATATAAATGAAAAGTGCAAAATAAGCAATTTACTGACAACCCAAAAGGTTTTATAGAGAAATGGGAAATAAGGTAAAAGGAATTGAAAGACCACCAAAAAAGAAGAAACAGATACATTTTGGAGAAGTATCTATGAAGATCCTGTGGAACATAACAAAGATGCTAAATGGATAGAAGAAGTAAAAGAAAAAAGTTTAAAGGTACAGGATATGAAATGGGATGAAGTAACAGCTAGAGAGATTGAAACAAAGTTAAGAAAAGCCTTTAATTGGAAAACCTCAGGTCCAACTGCACTACCTAACTTCTGGTTAAAAGCATTAATGTCTTTGCACAAAGATTTAGCCATGAGTAAGAACTATTTATATGTGCACCCAGAACAGACATCAACATGGCTAACAGGAAAAACAATGCTCCTATTTAAGAGTGAACCTGCAAGCTACCCTAAAAATTATAGACCAATAACTTGCCTTTCAACAACGTATAAACTATACACGGGAATTGATCCCGACAGAGTTTATAGTCATTTAGAAGAAAACTCAATTATGGCAGTAGAACAAAAGGGCAATAAAAGTCCTATGGAACAAAGGATGTTGTTAAAGTCATAGTGGAGAATTATAAAAAGGGAAAGAATCTAAGTATGGCATGGATTGACTACAAAAAAATCATTTGATAGTATCCCTCATTCATGGATGAAAGAGTGCTTACACCTCACGCTGACTGGCTACATTAAAGTGACCATGAGAGTGGCAGACCACTTTGCAATTAAGCCATGATAAAGGACAAATTGTTATCCCAGGGATAAAAATTCAAAGGAGAATATTCCAGGGTGACTCTCTGTCACCGTTACTATTCTGTCTTGCCCTTAATCCATTAATCTGTTTACTCAACAGCTTAGGCCATGGCTATAATCTGGCTCCTAGAAAACAACAAAGTGTAAAGACTTCTCATCTTCTTTTTGTCGATGATTTAAAACTGTATAGCTCATCAGATGAGGAACTGAAAGCACAACTGCAAGTTGTCAACACTTTTTCAGATGATATAAGAATGTCATTTGGGCTTGATAAATGCTCAAAAGCAACCTTTAAAGCAAGAAAACTGCAACGTAAGAAAACATCAGTTTGGGACAAGAATGTGGTATAAAGGAACTTGAGCAAAAAGGAGTGTATAAATATTTTGGAATTGATGAAGGATCAACAATAAAACACGAACAAATGAGAATAAAACTTAGTAAGGAATACTTTAGAAGATTTAAATTAATCCTGAAAACCGCACTGACATCTTGGAACAAAATCCAAGCTATAAACCAATTTGCACTTCCTGTCCTAACTTACAGTTTTGGAGTGACTGACTGGCCCCAAAACATATTGGATAGATTAGATAGGAAAACAAGAAGGATGCTTCATGCTCACCAAATGATTTATAAAAATCAGTGCATACCAAGATTATATATTCCCCGTTCTGAAGGAGGGATGGGCCTCCTTGAACTTGATTATATGTTTAGATCTGCAATCGTGGGACTCTACACATATCTGCTGACCTCACAAGACCCAAACCTAGTGAAAGTTTTAAAACATGAAGAGAATAAATCTAAGATGACTTATCTGCTTAATCTAGCAGATGCTTATCGGCGTCAAGCAGGAATGGAAATCAAACCAGAAGTAGATAAAAATCAGGCAGCAACTGAATGTGCCAAAAAACAAAAGAAAGAATATAAGGTGAAGGATCAGATGAGAAGGCAAGAAATGTGGAAAAGCATAAATATAGTTGCAAGTATAGAAAACTTCTGGAAGAACCTCATGTTGATCAGGAACTAACACAGGAATGGTTAAGGAGAAGCAAATTCAGACCAAGAGATGAAAGGTTAGTATTGGCGGCCTAAAATAGTGGGCTGCATACACGTTGGTTTATAAAGTCCATTGAACATGTGGAGAACAGACAAATGTAGGTTTTGTAAAACCGAATTGGAAACAGATGCACACCTCATTGCTGGTTGCAACATACTAATGGCAGAATGAAAGGCATAAAAATGTGGCAAGACTGTTGCACTGGGGATTATACAAACATTATGGTACTGAAGTAGCAAAAAAACACTGGAAACATAAGCCACAAAATATCACAGAAAATGAAGCAGTCTATAGGTTCATAGGTAGGTACTAGGCTATTGGCCCTAGGGCCTATATAAGCCTAGCCAAAAAGGTACCCTGGCTTTCGCCACCCAAGAAAATTATTTTCCTGTGCCCCTGTCAAGCAGAGCCACAGAAGTGATCCCAGGGGTGAATTTCCGATTTCCCATCCAATCATCAAGATTTTTCTTGAAGAGTGCTAATGAGGAGCTCTGCTTGACATAGATAGGTAGACTATTCTAGAGTATGGGAAGTCTCTGGGACAATAATCTATCCCTCCAGCATGTTCTGTTTATTGTGGTGACAAGGTTTAGGTCCCTAGAGCATGTAGCTCGAAGGGATTGGGATTTCTTTAAGTGGAGCATGTCCAGCAGCTCTGGGTTTGACATAGCTTTGTATGTTAGGCAGAGATCGTCTCTGAGTAGGCGATATGCGACGGAGTAAAGCTGGAGTTTGCGACGGTGCAAAGCTGGAGTTTTTTGAGACAGTCTGTGTAGGGCATCTGTTTGAGACCAGTAATCCTCTTTGTGAGGTATTTCTGTGGCCTTTCCAGTTGTTGTAGATATCTTGTGAGGTACATACCAAAAAGGGTGTTGTACTCTATAATGGGTCTAATGAGTGATGAGTAGAGGGGAACAATGACCTCTTTTTTTCTGGATGAGAAACCTTTTGTGATGAGGTGTGCCATGTAGAACGATTTCCTGACTACTGTGTCGATGTGATTATCAAAGGAGAAGACTGCTGTCCACCTGTGTCCCAAGGTCTCTTATCACACTTTCAGTGTTAAGTAGACTACCACCTATGTGGTAGTTCATGGGTACAGAGTTTTTACCAAAGGGGATGACAATGCACTTTTTGGCATTGAGCTTGAGGCCATGGCTTTGACACCAGGCATCTGTCTCAGTGAGGCCCTTTTGTAGGATGTCCACATCATTAGGAGTTTCAATTATGGCTCCTAGTTTGCAGTCCTCTGTGAACTTAGTTAGCCAAAGACCTTCTGTGTTAGCCTGTACTTCAGAGAAGTAGATACCAAACAGGAGAGGAAACAGGACTGAACTCTGTGGTACTCCACTTGTCACTGGTCTGAAGTCAGATTTGGAGTCTGCTACTTTCACAGTGTGGGTTCTGTCAGTAAGCCAGCTGGCAACCCATCTTGTGACATAGGGATTTATACCTAGTTTAGTGAGTTTATCTATAATTCCAGAATGGGGGATGGTGTCAAACGCCTTGGCGAGATCTAGATAGGCTGTGTGAACCACCTTACCCTCATTTATGGCTTTGGTGACTGCTTCAAAGAAGTCTATCAGGTTTAGGAGACATGATCTGCCTTTTACAAACCCGAACTGTGTGGGGTCCAGAGTCTGGAGATTACCAATGTCTTTGTTTATGAGTTCCATGATGATACGTTCCATGGCCTTACAGACCAGGCTCGTCAGGCTAATGGGGCGGTAGTTCCCAGGGTCTGTCGTGGCTCCCCCTTTGTGGAGTGGGATAACCGTCACAGTGCACCATTCAATGGGCACAAAGCCTGAGGTGAGGCTATGATTGAACATGGTACTTCGGTGGGGTGCCAGTTCATTCTGTAGTTCATGTAGAATGCAGCCTGGGATGTTGTCAGGTCCCATGGATGCTGTGTTCTTGGCTTTGGAGAGTAAGGTTTTTACCTGTGCAGCCATGATTACAGGAACTTTGCATTATTCCAGTATAGAGATGGGCCCTTTAGGGGGTGAGAGTGGGGTAAAGTTAGCACTGAACCTATCTGCCAGGATGTTGGCAATATCAGTTGGTTCTGTATATTTAGTACCATTGTGCTGCAACTCAGAGCAGATCTGAGCATTGCGATTGAGATTCTTGACATAGCTATAGAATGCTTTGTGGTTGTCTTTAGAATCAGTGGTGATTTTGTTTTCATAACTAGCTTTGGAGGATTTTATGAGGGATCTCAGCTTCTTACTGAGGATAACCAGGGAGTTCCTCCAATCATGGGATTTTTACTCTTTTTTGCAACAGTTTCTTTCTTCTGTTGTAGAGTTTGTTTATGGCAGAAGACCACCAGATTGGCTTCCTTTTTTTGGAGGATAGCTACTTGGTTCTGTTAGGGATAGCATGATCCATGCACTCGTGTAAGTGCTTATAAAGTGTATTTGTGTTAGATTCAGCAGTCATACCTCTATTGTCCATCTGCATGGGTGTCGTGAAGTTTGCCACTTCTGTTTTAAAAAGCGTGAAGTTGGCTTTGGAGAAATTTTTTACGGTTGTTTTCCTAATTGGGGGTGGGGGCAGGATGTGGATGTCTAGGGTGATTACCTTCTGGTCGGATCTGACCAACAAGGAATTGACCTCTGGTGTGGAACACCGGTCGCCCATGTTGGTAATGACCAGGTCTATGATATTGCTGCCCCTGGTGGGGGTGTGGATAAGTTTATCCAAGGCGCTGGAATTTATGAATTTCAGAAAACGTTATGCAAAAGAGTTGGTACATGAGTAATTTTCCCAGTTAATGGTGGGGTAGATGAAATCACCCATTATTAGGGTGTTGGGTTGTACCCTAATATTTTCCAGTGTATCAAGAAAAGAGGAGTGGGAATCCTGGGGCATGGTGGGGGGTCTGTAGCAAGCTACAATTTGGATTGTGGTCTTGCCCAGAGTTAGTTGCACTTGGATAATCTTGGATGCATTATGCTGAGCAACTAGCTTGGAGGTGTGGACATCCTTAATGAATATGGACACGCCTCCACCTTTAGTGTTTCAGTCCGGGTTAGGTGGCCAAAAGGTGTGGTATGAATTATAGCCTGGTAATGCAGGGGTGCTCACTGGAGCTTTGAACCATATCTCTGTCACTGCACAGATGTCGATGTTCTCCATTTTAAGGAGTGCCTCGAGTGAGTGCATTTTCAGGTTTAGACTTCTAGCATTGAGTAGCATTACCCACAGATTTTGCTTGCTTGTACCTGTTACGGTGGTGAATTTGTCATTTGAACCTTGCCTTAAAAAGGCACTATAGGGGTGGCAAGAGCCTTTGCCAGTATCCGGAATCCCAAGGGCGACAGGTGCAGGCCATCTCTGGCAAAGCATCGTGGTCTGTTGATCATGTTATCCCAGGCAGACAGATATTGGATTCCCTTAAAATGACACCAGAAGCTTAGCCAATTGTTGAAGTCAATCATTTTGTCCTTGTACTGTGGTATCATTCTGGGTGATGGCAGGATGCTACTCAGGGCTAGGGTCATATCTGCCTGGGCTACAAAATCGTAGAGCTCCTCCATGTCTCTTTTCATGTAGTCCAGGGAGGTAAGTCTCAGGTCATTCACACCAACATGGAGAATGACAGAGTCATATTTGTACTTGTTGTGGAGTGACCTGAGTGCGTGCTTTATGTGGTGGATCCTGGCACCCAACAGGCAGCTGACAGTAACTTTCTCCTTGTTTAGCCTGGTGAGTGGAACATCAGTGTGCCTAGAGCCACCTATGACTAGAGTGTTGGGTAAGTTATGCCTTATGGGCTGTAGTTGAGTGGCACACTGAGTTTGTGGGCTATGTCTCATTTGGGTTCTGTTGGGGGGTAGAGGTTGCTAGCATTTCTGCTTTGGAGGTCTCGGTTGTTTGGGCAGATTTTTATTGAGAGCCTCCATGAATGTAGGCGTGTGTTTTGTGCTTCTATGTGTGTGTTTTGGTGGTGTAGGTTTTAAGGGGCTATGTGATGAGTGTGGTGAGGTGCAAGTGTTTACCTTCTCCTCTTGACTGTCTAGTCCAGTCTTCGGTGAAGAGAGCTTTGCTTCCAGTTTGGCTGTATAAGTGCATCTCTCACAGGTTGTAGTGTTGGGTGGTAGGAGGAGAGGGTTGTCTGTGTACATGAGGCAATTGCTGCATTGCCCCAAGATGCCCAGATTCATCAGGTAGACAAGAGAAAACACTGGGAGCTGACCTTTAGACATTCCTGGATAGGTGCTTATTTATTAAGTACTAAAAACATTTTCCTCTAGATAAGTGAGGAAAGTTGAGTGCTGTAGTAATTTGTAGCTTATTTAGTGCTTACAATGAGTTCTGAACAAGTGCTGAGCTCAAAGAAACAGATATGAGTGAAAAAACTAAAAAGCTGGCTAGTTGTAAGGGAAAATTTCAAGAGCACACTTTATGGCGCCGGGAATAGTTTAACCCTAGTTAAGTGGGGTGGAGGGCTCAGGAGCTTACAAACAGTCCTGGATGCAGCAAATCTGTATCTGGACTAGACTTGTTATAGGAAAGGGGGGAAACAAGCTTAGAATTTTTTTTTTCAGTAATGTGGAAATGGAGAACGCTGGAACAGAAGTTAATTCAAGGTCAAGAATCTGAGAGGGTTGGCCTTCACAAATGTTCTCTCTCTATTAGATTGAATGAACTAATGACACTAGACTGGGAGGAGTGTCCCAGATCAAATATACAGTATGGGTGGGCAACTGCAAAGCCAACAAGTATAAGAACACCACAACAATAGGGATGGGTGGGTGGTAAACTAAAACTATTACAGCTACTAGCTGTAGCCACTAAATTAAAGTTTCAAACAGATCAAGGAGCAAGCAGACTCTAGGGAATGCTTTTAACTGCAAACAGACCAGACTAGAACACAGAAACCTCGAAAAATCAAAAATGCACAAAAAAGCATGGATAGAGCATGCACAAACAGAAAATACAACTCTCAGTATGAAAAAGCAGTTTAAAGTTAAGTAATTCAGTAAACATGCAATTAGAGTAATGAAACAGTATCTAACCATGAAAAATA
Organism: Protopterus annectens; assembly: GCF_019279795.1. NCBI lineage: Eukaryota > Metazoa > Chordata > Ceratodontiformes > Protopteridae > Protopterus > Protopterus annectens. The sequence goes on from NC_056726.1 coordinate 1,216,402,984, forward strand.
CAGTTAAAACAGTACATAAATGCAGTGAAACAGTACAAAAGCTTTATAGCGGTGCAAAATGTAGTAGATTAACTGTATAGCACAATTATAAGCATTACGAAGTGCAATTCAATAAAATAAGTGTAAGAAATAACTTATCCTGCTCTTGGAATCTTAAGGAATTTCTGCTTAGTTTCAGTAATGAATTATCATCCACAGCCTGATAAATACAAGCACAACCTTTTCCAGACACAGGGTTTATATACCAGTAAGGATGGAAGAGTCAGAAGATAAAATTACTACTCAGTCCTATATCACATGGGATCATCCATTACCAAAAGATCAAAAGATAGATGCTAGAAAACCAGATACAATGGTCCAAGAAAAGAAGAGTAGCATTGATCATTGAAACTGCCACACCCAGTGACTACAGTGTCTTGTGTACAAAGAGACACAAAGGCATAAAATATCAGGATCTGCAGGCAGAAACGTGAGCAATGTGGAAGAAAGATACCCAGACAGTTACAATAGTAGTAGGAGCAACAGGTCTCATAAAAAAGAATTTACAATCGTATTTAGATATGTATGTTACCAATACATGCAACTCCATACGAACTGCAGAAGGAGTCATTACTGAGCATATTACGGGTGCTGCGAAGAGCAGTACTGGCTGACATCAAAGAGTGAAACAATACTAATTTCATGAACCTTATTCATACTTAGGAATGGGGTCCATTCCTGTCATGGTATTAGAAACCCAAAAGACTTGGAGAAATTAAAAAAATTGCACTTATGTTGTTGTTGTTTTTGTTTGTCTTTCGGCTTTTCCCGGTTAGGGGTCGCCACAGTGGAACTCCGGTCTGCTAATGATTGGCATTAGATTTTTACAGTGCCGAGCTGCCAGCTCGACGCCCAACTTTCAACGAAGGCACGCCCATTCATGCATGTCTTTTGGAACGCCACTTGATCGCAGGGAGGACATGCAGACTCCACACAGAAGGCACTCCCCGCACTCCAGCCGAGAATCGAACGGGAGAACCTCTTGCTGTGAGGCAACAATGCTACCGCTGCACCACCATTTATAAAGTAGCAGAAAGTATTCTAACAACAAAGCCGACACTGGAAATGAGAAAGGAGGTTTTGCCATGAGGTTGACTACAAGTAAGGGCATAGACAATAAACATAAACAGAGTTAGAATTTACTGTAAGTAACTGACAAAGGAACCAAGGTATTGAGTAAAAAAACTAAAGAGGGAAAGGTAATAGAGTGGGATGAGGCCAAACAAAAGTTTGGACTACAAGTTAGAGACTACCTTAATATCAGAGTATAGGCTAAGAGAAAGGGATATGGGAGTGCTAAGTGAAAGACCAGCCAATGCTGGAGGTGTGATGAGAAAGAGTGAGGAAATTGGAAACTTGTTTTAGTTTAGTGTAACAAACTGGCAGATTTTAAAAATCCCTTACCGAGTTCTCTGTTAGAAACATTGTTGAAGCAAATAGCTATAACTAAGGAAATGATTCTTGGGACACGGGATTTGAGTTTCCTAGCTATAGTAAGGCCTTACTAAGTTTAATGCTACTGGCAGCCAAAAAACGATTCCTAGAAAGTGCAAATTAAAATCTAAACCAACTGTACTTGGAATACTAAAATAAAAGAGATAAAGGAGTTGGAAGTAGGATCTTTAGAAAATGGAAAGGCCACATTACATAGAAATAGATGGACTTTGTGGGAGAAGTAAATGCACAATAACATTCAGGAAGAGAAGTTGGTTTAAGGTAATGTTCAGGAAGAGGAGGTGATTTAAGGAAGGCAGGAACTGAGCATGTTATGTTTTGTGGGAGTGAATGACAATTATAAAGAAAGAAAATGTGTACAGTAATGTATAATGCAAGTAAATGGATATTTTTTAAAACAGTTTTTTTTCTATTCATGTATGTATGGCTATGTCTTAAGTAATAATTTAATAAAGGCGTTTAAAAAAAAGAGAAACTGGACTTTTTTAAATGTTGCCTTATTCTTGACCAGTGCATGTTGCAGCACTTTATGCTTACTGAGGACTGTAGAAATATTGCACTGGGATACTGATTTTTTTCTGTTTCTGTTGTTCCCCACACTTTGACAAGAACACTGACTTTTTCATTCTACCTTGTAAACACACCTTTTTTAATCTGATAAACATGTTAAAGTCTGTTTTTGGTGCTGCAACATACTATGGGTCTATATCACATCATTGAATGCTCTAAATGTTGAACGTCTCTTTGTCGAACCCTATTTGTTGAAACGTCATCCGTCAAGTGATCATTTCAGCGAAACTGTTTCCCACAGTAAGTAAAAGGTTGACCAACCTACTGACTACAACAAAAATAGCATTTTTAAAACCCACCCTGGTAGGAGACTGCAACACATACACACACACACACACACACACAACTAAATATACCAACTTTGAGATCGCACTACAGTGGGGAAAAGTGCAAATTCCCAATAATGGCCCACTGGCTACTTACTGTGGGAAAAATTTCACTGAAATGATCGTTCAACAGATGAAAAATTCGACAAATGGGGTTTGACGAATAGACATTATCATTTAGAGTGATTGATGATGTGATATATATACCCCATACTATATATACCCATACATACACCAAACAAGTAGAAGCAAAACGCCATCCTTTCAGGCATCTCAGCTGATGGGGTTAAATTCAACAGTGAGGTACACTGAAATCCTAAGTGTAGAATACTAATCTTAGCTGCATTTTGCAGCTTAACTCCATATTGCTACTGTCTGAAAGGTTTGTGATGAGATCTCAAAGAAGACTGAGTTATCATCCTTTACACAATGGGAACAAATACAGTAGTTTACAGGTTTTCACTCACTAAAGGAATACTCTATGAATGGGTGTAGATAATGCAGGGTTTATTCACAAATAGAGTGGTTTGATAAAGAACGTGAAACCTGATTAAGCAAATAAAGCCAGCAGCGGGTTAGTACTGCATTATTCGTACAGAGGAGTGGATTATTGCTAATATACAATGTCATGGTTTTAAAAAGAGAAAATACTTACCTTTTTAAATAATTACATTGTATATCAAAACTTCTTGTCTGTGCAGCCTTTTTCTGCCAACTTCCATGGGGAGGGAAAGCTTCCTAATCTACTGCACATTGAACATGTGCATGCTGATGTTTGCTCACTAAGGTAAGGTGAATGTAGTTTGTGCAGCACTTTTTTTTTCTTTTTAGGACTCAAGGCTGGACATGTCCTGCTGTGTACAGAATATATTTATAGATTTTTGATGGTGAGTTTTAAGTGCTTTTTAAGTATTTTTTTACTTTGTTTTTTTATAGGTTCATAGGTAGGTACTAGGCTATTGGCCCACGGGCCTACGTAAGCCTAGCCAACAAGGTTCCCTGGCTTACACCACCCAAGAAAGTTATTTCCCTGTGCCCCTGTCGAGCAGAGCCACAGAAGTGATCCTCGGGGTGTATTTCCTATTTCTCATCCACTCATCAAGATGTTTCTTGAAGAGTGCCAATGAGGAACTTTGCTTGACATAGATGTGTAGCTTGTTCCAGAGTATGGAAAGTCTCAGAGACAGGAATCTATCCCTCCAGCATGTCCTGTGTATTGTGCTGACAAGGTTTAGGTCCCTCGAGCGTGTAGCTCAGAGGGGTTGGGATTTATTTAGGTGTAGCATATCCAACAGATCTGGGTTTGACATAGCTCTATATGTTAGGCAGAGATCACCTCGGAGTAGGCAATATGCTATGGAGTAAAGCTGGAGTTTTTTGAGACTGTCAGTATGTCTCGTTTTGGGAAGGGTAGAAGTGTTTTGCAACACTACTGGTATTGTGTTTGTTTTCTCAAGTGGTATGGAGAATGTGACACCTGTATCTTTTGTTTTTAATAGCTACATGTGCCCGGATATTTTCATATGGTTAATGCTGGATTTACAATAGACACACCAATTGCTCTGTCCAGTCAGCATACCCATTTTTGAATATTAATTACCATTCGTTGCATATACTCTGCACTGGGGATGCTGCAGATGACCTCTGTTCAGTATTCAGGAGATAAAAGCCCACTAGACAATTTGTCTCCTTTTGGAGGATACCAAGTAGCACTATCTGGCTAAGTGACTTGCTTAGAGTCGCACAGCAGGCAAGGAAAGTGGAAGGAATCAAGCTCTGTACCCCGAGCACACGAAACCGCTCAGAGTTTTAGCCCTCGGCCCTGACATACAACTTTACTAAACCGGCATTACATCAGAAGCAAAATTTCTATATATTCACCTAAATAGAGATGTTTGTCATTGGAGTGATAACTGTCCCCATACAATTTAGACATTAGGGTAAAGCTGTGTTATGTATCTTGATACTTGAAATCATCAGCTATATGCATTCTGTTGTTGTGGGTATTAACATATTACTCTTGAGAAATTGTCAAATAGTTCATTTTGTTACACAGATCTGTCCTTATATTGCCAGACACAACCACTAGTCCTGTACAGCAATGTAGATGTTCACTGTTTCTTTCTTTCTGCCATTCATTTCCCAACCAACATGTACAGTTTGCATTTTTTGCTGACACACACAGTACATATTTCACGCATATCAATTGTGTTTTTATAAAATGTGAACCAAAATTACCGTTCTTATCTCATAAAAGTAACATTTTTCTGTTATCTTATATGCTATAGCAAAATGCATAGTTTACGTTACTTTTTCAGATGGCAATACACATATTTGATTCTGCTGTCTGCTTTTGCTAGCTACTTTTAGGTCACATGTTAAAGCATGTGCAGTATAAGGCAGACTATCCAGGGATCTTGCTCTTAAAATTTCATAAGAGTACATAGAACTAGTAGAGAGATATTGTCATTTGAAATCTGATCAAGCATAGGGCAGAATGACCTTTTGATATTTACAAACTACAACATTGGCAAACAGTATATTGGAAACAAAAGTGTAGATTTCAGTTCACATCAAAGTAAAACAAATACATAAAATCTACCAAAATGCATATTTCCATGCACTGACTTCATGCCTAAGAAGTGTTGGCATTTCTGTACAGAAACTATGTTTCTAATTCATTGTATATGTTAAAGTATAAAAATGACAAAAATGTAGATTTTTGTTTCTTATTATTAAAATTCAAGATGTAGCTGCTTCTTTCAGTTTGAGGGCAGGAGCTCAATCTAACAGTGCTGCACAGACCTTCTGCAAACACTCAGCAGTTAGCATTTGCTCCATGGTGTGCAAACATGAATCTCTGACTACTACACAGATAAAATTAGATCAGTTAGTGACTTGGATGCCACTGGAATCAGGCAGGGTAAGTTGGAAATGAGAAGCTGTCAGCTCTTCCATCCTGGTGGACAAGACCACTACAAGGCCAACATCTCCTAAAGAGAAAGGTGTACAGTATATACCATTATGGTCTGGGATGTGTGCTTGGCTCTGACAAGTCATGTCCTGCAGCAGCCTTCATAATCATGTGTACCATCCACCTCCAAAAGAAAAAGCAAAACAGGCCCTCACATCAATTGCCAGGGAAAGGTTAGGTTAAGAAAACGGAAATAATCCTCATGGCTACCTGGCCAATTGTTCAACCACAAATGTCTCTCACATAAGTTAAAAGGAAATAAATGAATAGTAGTGACAGGCAGCTAGATAGTTAACAGACATGGCAACAAAATTAATTCAACAAAAAATAGCTAGTAGTTAAGGGGTAAACAAAAAAAACAGATCCACTCCCACAGATAGACTAACAAAACCAAAATTAAGATAAGTGCTGTCACTTCCCACCAGTAGCTCTAGAGTACATTCACTGCCCATATGGAGACAAAATGGTAACTCTGCCTGTTATACATATATACAAACACCTATGCATACATGCATGCACACACACACAAGTAGTATTCTCTCAGATAAAAAAAGAGAGAAAAATACAAACTGTCAGGAGAAAAAAAATACTACTTCTTCAAACACTCCTAAGACACATTTAATATTGGCAGCTTAAATACTTACTAGTTCTGAAGAAATACATGAAAATTCCATCTAGAGTGTTACTGCTTTAGGCCTGCTGAAGTTATCCTGCATAGATCTGCCAATACTTTTCACTGCTTGTTTGCTTCTTGAATGTTCTAGCTTCAGATATCTTCTCTGGTATAGTAAGTTTTGATGCAATATTCTGTGGCAATCAGGTGAGGTGATCTCTCTCCTTGGATTCTATAATTCAGATCTTTTAGAAGTAAGTAGACTGCTGGTGCATTTGTAAAGAAAGAAGAATGATTCTTTTTTGCCAATGCTGGTGCAGGGAAGTTAAAAAAAAACATCAAAATGGTCTGTTGTTTTGAAGTAAAACAAATCCTTTAATAAATGTTGTACATGATTCTAGTCTACAAGTTTGAACACCACAGAATCAAACATCAAAATATTGAGCCTATTAAGAGACCTGTGGGGGAGACAAATAGTTTTCACACACTATCTGGTAGTAGACTAAATGGGATTCAGTCAAATGTATTTAATTAATCCTGTATCAAACATCATTTTGCAAATGTTGCAAGTACACTTAGCACCTCAGAATCTACCTTCAAGATGGCACTGAAAGAAAATACAGCAAATAAATAATTTTAATATCCTCCGACTAATCTTGCAATAATTAACAATTAAACGTGCAATTACTTAAAAAATATTAAATTCATGTTATCTTTCACCTAATGACTTAGAAGCGTTAACTATAATGACACAAGTTCTGATATGATGTATCCCATTACCCTTGAAAAATATTGTAATTATGTGTGTCTTTTATAAGACATTCTCATATTAGAAGTAATTTTAAGGAAATCGTACCAAGTTAGATATTAATGATACCCCAAATTCCTGTTACTATAGGTTTCAATTCAGTATGATAAATACTGTCACTCCAATTCTTAAATCAAACTTGCAAGGTCTTTTGTTCAAGATTCTGAGGTGTGTGACATAAGCTTTTTATCAGAAGTGAAGAAAAAAAAACTTTCATTTAAATTCTGCTTAAATATTTTAAGGTGCACATATAAGTGACTTGCATGGTGATACTTTTTTGTACTCCTCTGTTTTTGTCCATGTTTTAGCCAAAAAGTTACCTGTTTGCATTTTTTAATTTGTTCTAGGACCTTAGTCTTGTAGCTTCATTTGCAATTGTGTGAAGATTGTGTGCTACTGCAAGATTTTAGCATTAACCATTATACTGCACTCCTGTTTCCAAAAGGAGAATTACATGTAAAAGGTAGCTTTTCATATTTTGAATCCAGTCTGGGGGCACAAATCTTGTGACTTCTTTTCTAGTTGTGGCAGGACTGTGATCTACTGCCAGATTTGAGCCTCACTCATTTATTACAGAGTTACTGGTAAATTTCTACATATTCTGGTGCCTTAGTCTGTAGTTGGATTACAATAGTAGCAAAATTGTGAATTCTGCCCCAATAATTGTGATGTAGTACTTTTTATAGCTGTATATATCTACTTAAAGTTGCATTCTAGTAGATTGGGGCCTTAGGTCTGTGGTGGTATTGCAATAGTGGCAGTATCCTGAATTATGCTCCCAGAGTTGTGCTTCAGTACATTTTATAGCTGTATGCCTTTCTATTTACCTTGCTGCTGTTTTCCCCTGTTTTTTTTAAGTCTGCCTCATCCCCAACTGAGACATTAAGCTAAATATTTCTGAAATTCTAACCACAGGACAAAAGCTCAGTTTGAATTTCTTCCCTAGCCCTTCCACCCTTCTCGTCTTGTAGTCTGAAAAGGTTGTGTTGCTGGCTTCCACCCCTTATGGCAATCTGACTTCCAAAGTTCATCACTCCCATATTTCATTGTTATTGTCTGTTGTGTAACCTATTTAAGTAATTTCTCAACCATTGTTTTCTGTAGATCCATAATACTAAGTGCCCACTCAGAAAACCAGTATTGCATTTTAGTAACCTCCCTTAGTACAAATTGTCTCCCTCTCATTTTTCCAGAGCTCCCATCTGTTTGGTGGTCACATTCTGAGGGGGTCCTGAATTAATCCTGCATCATCCTTGGCAGATAAGAGATTTATTTTATTGTTTTTCACTTCAGTTAGCTGTTTAGAGTGCTACTATTTTATTTTTGCTTTACTTCTTGATTTTGTCTTTAAATCATCTAATGGTCCCTAATGCTTGAAATTACCTTGTCAAGGTAGTGTAAGTTGTTTTATTCTAGCATCATGCTCACAAGCAATTTTCCTTGGGTTATTTCATCAAGAGGTTAGCAGTGCCCTGTAGAGATACAAACACCTAGAAAGTAAATTGTATCTATAAAACTTCCCTTAGAACTGAAACCTGTAACTTAGTGAGGCTAAAACAAAGCCAATGCTTGGAGACAAACTTAAACTAGCTAGTTTGCACATTAAACTGCATTATTATCAAGTCTTAGCACAATCTAACCTAGTCTAGTGCCAAACACCAGAGATCACACAAGGAGAATTCTGTATAACCCAGTCCACAAACTATAGTAGCCCACCCAAATACATGTATGGACAACATGGATATGCAATTTCCAATTTTCTCAGCAGCCAGCTTGGTAAATATGGTCATTCTAAGACAATGTATTAATTGTATCATGTTCACAGACAACCACTTAAACTTAAAGAAAAAAGCACAGTATGCAAGAGATACACATATACAACTTCACTGGAGGTGAAAATCTTGCATACAGAGTTGTCAAGAACACACACACACTATATCCACTACACAGTGTCCACTAAACACACAGACCAACTTATCCTTATGCTGAGGCAATACAAAGCAACCTTTCCAAATGTCAAGGATATCCTAAGCCTATAAACAGTAACAGCTATCCTCAGCAATCTCTAAAGCACTCAACAAATGCAATACCAAACACCACACATATACCTTCACCCAATGAACTCCCAAGATCAAAGCTCATAAGACAAGTCAACACATTACTTAGGACTCTTATCACAGGGGACTCCATTGTATAAAACACAAATGATCCACAAACCAGACTAAACAAGGAGAAGACAGCACCTAGTTGTTTGTCTGGAACCAGGATCCACCAAGTTATGCATGCACTCCAGTTACAACACTGCGGGTACCAGGATGATTATATCATAGCCCATGTGTGTGTTAATGACCTGAGACATATTTCCCTGGGCTACATGAAGAGAGATGTTGTTGTTGTCTTGGAATATGTGTCTCAGGCAGGTATGTGCCTTGCATTGAGTAGCATTTTACCATTACCAAGGATGATGCTACAGTATGAACAAAAGATGATTGATTTCAATAATTTGCTTAGCTTCTGGTATCTTTCCAGGGAAATTCAATATTTATCAGCATGGAAGGACATGTTTAACAGACCACATTGCTTTGCAAAGGATGGTCTGCACCTGTCTCCTCTAGGTTTCCAAATATTGGCTAAAACTTTATCCATCCCCTTACAGTCATTCTTAGGCAATGCTAAACTGACAAACCTACCGACATAGTAAATAAAGCCCAAAGAAACCTGAAGGTGTTACTGTTCAATGATAGGAGTCTCAACAAGAAACTTCACACCCTACACACTTTCCTCAATCTGAAGAATACAGACATCTGTGCCATTACCAATACATGTTTTAAATCTATAGATTCCCATCAGCTGCACAAACAAGAACAAAAGGTGGAGGAGTCTCAGTCTGTATTAACAACAAGCATAATTCTATGTTGCTTAAACAGGACAATGCACTGGAATTTATCCATGTACAAATCACCATAGAAAAAGTCCCATACCATATCTTGGCAAGATACAGGTCACCCACTATGTCCCTAGAATCCCATAGCTCATACCTAGATCTACTGAAGACACTCACTATTAAACCGAATACCCTATTCATGACAGACTTTACTCCTGTATAGATTGGGAAACATAAAGTGCCTCATACTCACAGGCACAACGATTTCTGGACTTTAACACAAATATCCTTGACCAGATAGTGCACACACCTACCAGAAGTTAAAGTGTTATGACTTCCTTCATTACGTGTTATGACTTCCTTTATTACAAAGCTGTCCCCTTCAAAATAAAAATCAACTCAATAACTATAGAAAACCCTGTAACAGTTCAAAACTATTCCAAACTAAACTACATCCTATTAAGCGAAAGTTTCTCAAATTTCAATGTCCCTCCCAACCCTGAATTCACAGCTACCTACGCAGAATTGTTCAGAGAGACCCTGTACAACCACGTAAATGGCTGTACAGAGGCTGTTCTGCCTTATCTGAAGTAATACAAAAAAGAAACCTCTTAAACAAACCACACTGGTGGAATACTAACCTTAATAGGGTATAGAACAGAAGGAAACAAGTCATGGCTAAAATCAGGAACAGCAACTCCCATAATGATAGGAAATGTCTAATTAAATGAAACAGAAAACTAAGCAGACTAAGTCCAACAAGATCAATTTCAAGGTCAAGATACCTTCAGAAGCTAAAGACCACCAGAAGGCCTTCTACAGCTATAAGTGAAACCTCAAAGGCAGCACAGATCAGTGTGCCAAACTGGTGGTCCATAATGCCACCTTCAATGAGTAGAGCAACACAGTGAAAATGCTAGCTGACAGATTCAGCCCAAACTTCACCCACACTCCCACCTGCCTCCCCCCATGAAATGCCTACTAGCATAACCCCTCCAAGTATTAGCAAGGTGCAGGTCCTGACAGCACTCCCTAAGGTGAAAACACAGCCTCAGTGGGCCCTGTCAATATCTGGGGATGTCTTCTAAATAGCTTAACCATGGCCTGTTGGGACCACTTGAGTCACTTTTCAACTATAGTCTCAAAATAAGTTTTGTACTATGAGAATGGAAGACTGCAATGGTTATCCCGAGTACTGATGAATTTTTTTTATTTTTGGATAAAATTCAGCTACTGGCTAGTAAATATATTGGATGCCAGCAAAGAAGAAATTTGGAAAACCTGAAAGAAAATTAATCAAAGGTGCAGATAAAACACTGTCTGGGAAGGATTTTACAGCTATTCAGCAAAAAGCAGTTCAAGCTTCAGCTTTTGTTTAAGAGATGGCTTAATCAAGTGAACTCATATGTGATTAAAATAAATGAAACACTGAAGGAATATATCAATTAAAACAAAAAAAAAGACTGGAAAAATAGAAGAAGCTTTAAATATATGTTCAGATGAATTGATAAAACTGCACAAAGTAGAGGCTGCCATGAAGAAAAAGCTGGTGGAATATGAGGTTTCTCAAGAACTGCTTAAAAAATAGCAGAATATAGCACGCAGAGAAAGCCTGCGATTTTCTGCTGTAGCAGAAAAACTAAAAAGAACATACTGGATTAATTTTATGAAAGCACAAATAAGTAACTGGGCTGGTGTTCCACAGCAGAATTTGTTAATTGAAAGGCCACATCAAGTATATGCTCCAAACCTGGCCATGAGAAAGTAGCCAAGAACTATATTACTAAAGATGCAATCATACTAGCAGAAAGAGTTGATCCTGACAAAACTGTGGCAGAAGGGCAAAATATTAAAAACCGGAGGCAGCAAACGGTTTGTAGAAAATGACTGTTCACTGTACACCAGGAAAAAGAGAAATTAATTTATCCCAGCAATTGTGGAATGTCGAGAGGCAGGTGTGAGATTCAAGCTGCTGTATCCAGCTGTCTTCAGTGTTTTTTTCCTGGAGGATCTAAGTATTTTTTTGACACAGATCAGGCTAAGGAAGAAGCAAAAAAGTTTATCAAACAAAAAGTGAGTCACCAAGCAGAAGGGGACTCTGCTTCTCATTCTTCTGATGGTAAGGTTCAGGGAGAGACTTTCCAGTGAAATCTTTTCCAATGTTCCAAAGGAAAATGCATGAGAGACAGAAAAAAAGCACAGGAGTTAACTAGTAGAATTAACGGTACCTTGGACTTGAACCAGAGTCTGGTATTGGGAGATGGAGATGAACAAGAAGACCAGCAACTCTGAAATTAGTGAATAAATGGAAGATTATAAACCATCTTATCACATTTTTGAAATATGGTTTTGAAGAAAAAGTGGCTGAGAAACACTGAACTTTTGTTGACTTTGTTAAACTTCTGGGTAGACTGTAAAACATTTATCCCACTTTGCATCATTAATGTTTAGAAGGACACTAAAAGAGGGAAAACTAACCATAAGCAAAACAATTTTTGTTCTTATTAGTATTTGTATAAAACATCTCATGATATAAACCACATGCTATATACAGTAAAACAGTCTTGTGCAGTGTGTAGTCAGGGGTATTTTAAATGTAAGGGAGTCTTTTCAGTGACTGTTGTACGCGTTAAAGATATTAAAGTAAACAAGTACTTGCTTGTTTTGTAAGAAATGTAGGTGTTACAGTTTAACAGAGAAGAATGGCCAGACAAACCCAATTTTATTTTATTTATTTTAAATTTGTTTACTGGAAGGGTCCATCTGGGCCAAGGACCCATTTTCCATGGAGACATGAGGAGAAAAGCTCCAAAAAGAAATTTACAATTAACCATATAAAACAGTAATATAACCATATTTAAAACAGCAACATTCCAAGTAACTGCAGTATTTTAACATAGGCAGAGAAAAAGTTACACCACATAGGTCTGTAGCCTATGTAAAACAGTAGCATTATTTAGACCATACAGCAATAGTAACTTATCTACTACACACAGTGCTTTCACATAGGGAGTAAACATATTCCTTGTAGAACATTGCCAAATATAAGGAGTAAAAACATCAGTGGTTAGACTCAACAATGGTAAAGAGCAGGATATGTAAAAAAGTGAAAAGGGGAGGCAGGACTTTTGGTGCCAATTCATCCTAGTAAATAGAGGGAAGGAACAGAAAGCTGAAACAGAGATAAAACAAGATAGTATGACCTGGTAGAGCTATATGGGAGGGAGAGTATATTCACCTTGGCTTTGTGCAAGAGCATATTCAGTTGTTCATGAAGTGTTCCTTAAGTAGATGTTTAAATTTAGTTGTATTGATGAAATTAATTATTGTTTGAGGTAGTGTGTTCCAAAGTTTAGATACGTGATAGAGAAGAGGGAATTAGTGTTCTAGAGCTAGAGTACGATTGAACAAGGTATTTGAGAGAGGGATAGCTATTTGGTTTGTTGAGTATGTAGTTTATGAAGGTTGGTTGGTTATAGTCAGAAGATTAGGATGTTCTAGCCATTTTAGATGCTGCAAAGCAATGCAGTGGTGTGATCTGTAAGGGAGGTCTGAGACTAATCTTGCTGTTTTGTTGTAGCAGGACTCCAGTTTATTTAACTCTGTTTTTATGAGATTTGTAAGTATAGGTGAAGCATAAAGGAGGGTGGAAAGTAAGTGGGTTCTGGATATAGCTTGTCTGGTGGGGTCAGTTAGACAATGTTTGATCCTATAGAGTGAGCCTAGTTTGACATGCATCTTTTTGATGGTTATGGTTAGGTGCTTGTCAAAACTCAAGTTGCTGTCAATAGTCACTACTAGGAGTTTAGTATGCTCTACTGGTTCTATTATAGTATTATTGGAAGAGAGGATGGTGAAGTTTAATGTTAATATGCTGTGATCTTGGGCTGCAGTGGGTGGGGTGTAAAAGTGCACTGATTATATATAGAGTTAGGATATCTTCTCTTTTTGTTTTACAAGGGTTAATGTCTAAATTACTATTTTTTATTTTACATTTGTTGACCAGGCTAGTCCGACTGGACAGGGTTCATTTACAGCAGAGGCCCGGGGAGAAAAGCTCCACAGAAGTTAACAATAGTAGGCAATAATAAACAAAACAACTTAAAAGCAGACAAAATCACACAAGAATCATATAAGATTAGAATGGATATGTTACAAGTAGATAAACATTACATAGAACATTTATGCCAGGTTGGCATTCAATTGAGGAGTTTCCTTAACTGTAGGTAGTAGGAATAAAAAGGAAGGATGGTAGGATGGAGTAGAAGAGATTTAGGAAGACTTAAGTAATGCATAGACAGCACCATGTGTTTATTAGATATGACTTGAGTAAGTTTTTGAATCGTATAATGGAAGATGCTGATGCCACATTCTGAGGGAGACTATTCCATTTTTTGGCTATAGTATGAGAGAAGAGAGCTTTCCCTGCAGTGTTGTTAGCCCTGAAGATATTCAGGAGGGATTTGGCTTAAGCTGTAAGATGTTAGTGTAACCATGTAGGCTTTAAAAAAACAAAATGATGAAAGTCATGAAAATAAGCTTCTTACAATTGCAAATAAATAAATTTGTTTTCCAGTGGCAAATGTTCAGGGATGATACTGTGTTAAAAAACAAGTTGTATAAAGGGACATTGTTTATTCTCAAGTATAACACTTTATCTCCAGATGGATTGAATAATGAGTGTAACTGGAGCGTTTTCCTATAATGGGCCTGATAGGTTAATTGTTTAATCGTTTAATTGCATTTAATTATGTGTATTTTATATATATATATATATATATATATATATATATATATATATATATAAAATATATAATATATATATATATATATATATATATATATACATATATATATATATATATATATATATATATATATATATATATATATATATATATCAGAACTGTTTTTGCTATAAATTACTAACTCCTGGAAGGCTTTTTTGCCTAGGCGCCAGAGTGATTTTATTAAAGTTTTGATTATCTTTCTTGCAGTTGCAGCTTTATTTCACTGGCCTAGTGGTATTTGTATATACACATTGTCCTATATGGATTTGGATCTCTATACTCTGTCACCTACAGGATACTGACAGGTGATCATACCTGCATACAAGGCACCCTTGTATCCAGCTCTGATGGACTTTTTGCATATATGTAAAATGATCATCATCAGAACCATTAGATTCAAGGATTTAAATTTTGATTGTGACATAAATAAGACATGCTGGTGAGACAGATACATGTCTCAGAGTATCCCAGCTCTGGAACAGGCTTCCCATTCATGTGAAGCATAATCTATCCCAAACCTTATTTAAGTGTAACCTTGACTAATGGATGGTCAATTGGAAAATCACCCTGGGTCTGGCACCCAATGTCTCTGATACAGGCAGACAGTAATGCCCAAATTAACATACCCCCAACCCCACATAACCTCTAGAAACATCCTACCTTCTCCTAATAAATGACCATGATGCACAGGGACAAAATCGGGTTGGACTGCACAGTTAAATGTATAAACTCCCTGGTGGTCGTTAGTCTACTATATACCTACGAACCAAAGTATTAAATCTAAAATATACAGTTTGCCTCATGTTTTCTCAGATATAATTTTGCTCTGTTCAGACAGGAGAATCCCAACACACAAAATCAGAAAGTACTAAAACTACAGTTAATGGAGCTCCACAGCATGAACAGTTACAGACAAAGTTTCTAATTTCCTTAAAATCGCCTTAAAGAGTTACATTACGGTCTCTCCTAGCTTGTACTATATACAATTTTCTGTTAGCACAGTAACAAAAATTACTATGCATGACATGATTTGCATTCTAATTAAAATGTTCCTTAACTCATTAATGTTTACCAGTACTTGTTTAATTAAGTTTGATGCTCCAGTTTGTTGGCAAACTGACTCACAGTTCCTTAGAGCTGTGAGTCAAAAAGAAAATTAAATTTGAGAAACATCTTTTTCAGCTGATCAGGAAAAACAAGTTTTTGCATTTCTTGTTAAGCTGAAATCATTTGCTTACAAGTAATGTGCTTAAGTTTGGCTCTGAATATTCCAGATTCAGTACAGTGATTAAGTTACTGGGAGACAAAGGCAGTGTGTGTGGACAACAGTTTCAACTGTAAAAGATCTGGCAGGAATACAATAAAAAAGGGATAGGGTTTTCTGAATTCTAGTGACTGTAAGATGAGTGACAATAATACCCCCTTTCCCACAATTTCATTATGTTTGCAGTGAGAAACAAGGAAAGGGATTGGGGACTGGTATAATGTTTAAGATGTTTACTTCACAGACACAAGGTACAGGGTTTGATTCTCACCTTTGAAAGGGAAATTGACTAGGCTTAAAATCCACCACAAGGACAGCTAGCCTAGTACTTACCTATGAACCTAGATATGATATGGTATGTGAGTGGGAGCTTACACTGCAACAGTGATTCTACTTGAGTAGATCTAGTATTCTCAACAACTGTATGATGTCCTTTGTATGGCTTGCTCTTGTAGTAGTACACTACATGTGGAAACATTTCCAAAGCAATATTAGGAAGGAAGTCAAAATAATGGTAAAAAGAGAAAAAGTCCCATCTAAGCCAAGTCATAATCACTGTGCAAATGATCGCAGTAGACCATAAAGAATATATGTGCCAAACCTTGCCCTGCGTATGGACTGCATGTCAAGCTGGTAGTGCTTAGAAAATGTGTGAATGATAGGGAGAGGATATCCCCAGAAAAGCATTACGATGGCAAGGAAAAAGGTAGAAAGTGAGTTAGGATTAGGTCAACGGGTGAACGAAAGGAGTTGGTCTAGGTCTGACACAAATAGAGATGTTGGTTCTTGTGTTTATAGTCCTGGGGATGGTAACCCTGAGGGTAAATTATTTTTTGTAACCAGATATTCCCAATTTTCTGAGACGTTGAGGGATGCAGTGTCGAGATTCTGGCCCATCATCAGTCATGATGACAGATTAGGCAGTCTTTTTCCTTCGAAAGTTACCTTCTCATATAGCAGATACTCCAACTTGAAGGAAATTTTGAGCTTCAGAAAGAAAAGCACATCCAGAGGAAATATCAAAAAGGGTACATATAACTGTGGAAGATGTAAGGTTTGTTGTAGGGTAAGAAATTTGGATGGTATTAAAATCAATGGTGTAATATATAGGGCGCTTGAATATTATGACTGCAATTCCACAGGGGTGGTGTACATTATTGGATGTGGATGTGCACAAAAGAAGTGGTATATAGGACAAACAACTAGAAAGCTGAAGCTTAGGATTCTAGAACATTTAGGTGACATAAAACATAAAAGATTGGAGAGTCCAGTAGGGAAACATTTTAGTGAGGCACACGGGGGGGTTCCAGAGGGGTTCATATTTTGTGCACTAGGCAGACCTATTATGCGGGGGAATAAAGATGTGTTTCGTGAAAAATTATTGGAAATGGAAACTAGGTTTATTTTTAATTATAAAACCTTGTTTCCTCATGGTTTAAACTTGGAAAGTTAATATTATGTTTCCACATATCTCTCAGAGTAAAACTGTTGTTTAGTAATGTTTATAAACATTTAAAATGTTTAAAATGTTCAAAAAGGCATTTAATATGAAGTTTAAAATATTTGTAAAAACAAGATAATTTATTAATGTGTTTTGTAAGTATGTTTAATCAAATATGAAGGACATTGTATGAAAGTATTTATATATAAAAATTTCAAATCATTTTGTCATATTTGTAAATAGTTTCAAGATGTAATTTAAGAATTATTTGGAGATGTTGCAGCTTCATTTAAAAAGAAAT
The DNA here is from genome assembly GCF_019279795.1 of Protopterus annectens. Taxonomy (NCBI): domain Eukaryota; kingdom Metazoa; phylum Chordata; order Ceratodontiformes; family Protopteridae; genus Protopterus; species Protopterus annectens. Next base: position 1,216,420,449 of record NC_056726.1, read on the forward strand.
GTTCTAAGATGCAGTCCATAATGGTGCAGCAATAATTAGTATTAGTGGGTTAATGTGTTCAATAATTCAATTAAGCATGATATAAAAAGGGTGGTGTTTGATGTAGTAAAATGTATTCCAGGAGAAGGCGAAGGCCGAGGTACCAGAATTAAAGAACTTTCAAACTTACTGTGGATGTGTTCCTGTTTTCGTAGAATTTAAGACAGTGGTGTTTTGAAGGAGTGGAGGTGTTGTATTTTCAAAATGTGTGAATAGACAACCATGTAGCTGCGTCATATACACAGTGAGTAGAGACGTTTTGCAATATGCTGCAGTAGCAGCGGATGTTCTAATAGAATGGGTCTTAACAAGCATCTGCAAGGTTTTGCCAAGCCTTTCTTAGTAGCACAGTGGATACTTAGCCACTTACTTGGAAACTGTTTGCTTGAAGACTGCTCTGCCTGCCCTGTTTTCCTGGGACAAAGGGCATGAATGGCTGTACAGTACATGAGTTACCTGTTGGTATCTTAACAGATGCAATATTCACTCCGCTTTGTTTTCTGGCCTAAGGAAAAGGGCAACTGAGTAGTCTGGTTAAGGGAAATCTCTTAAGAATACTTTTAACAGGAAGGCGGTCTGGTTTTCAGACTCACCAATGGCACCTAGCACATCGGGTCCTGTAATCTGAAAAACTGCTGCCTGAGATGTCCCTAGAAATATCTTCCAAGATAAGTAGCATTGAGGAGGAGGGTAAAAGGTCAGTTTTTCTAAGAAGAAATTAAAGTCCCAAGGATGTGGGATAGTTTTTGCTATACTAAGTGAATAATATCCCCCAGTTTGCCAAATAAGACTTTCTTATATTACATTTTCTACATTTTTTCATGATGTTTGTCATGTCTTCAGAAAACAGGAGCTTAAAAGGAATAAGTGATAGGCCATTCAAACTATATATATATATGAATCACTGGAAATTGGATGTATTAGCGAGTATGTCTGCTGTTCTAATAGGCTTATTATTGGAGGTTGGGTGTACAGTGACTCCTTCTGCAGTTGCATCAGGAGAGAAGGATCATGCCACATTTCTTTACTCATCTGCAGTACCTGATTGCATAATGGAACTGACCCTTTCATGGGAAGAAGAAGGGGGTATCTACTGCCTATTCGTTCCTGCAAGGAAACTTTGTGAATTGGTATTAGGCAATGGAAACAAACAAATCTATCCATGGTACTCCACACCTTTCTGTTAACCTTTTGAAGATAGATTTGTCCAGATGCCATTTGTAGTTGATGGTAAATAACCTGAGGATTCCCACTGTCTGGAGGAGGTCTGATGGAAAGACAATGTCTTGAGAACTGATTGTGAGGTTAAGTCCTGGGATTACATGGCTAGCCCACACAGGGAAGTGGATCCCCCTCATTTTGCTTATGTTCTATAAGACTGTGGTGTCTGTGGTTAAATGCAGGACTCCTGGATTTTAGAATGGCTTGAAAGCTTTGACAGCTAGAAGCACAGTCGACATTTCCTTGATGATGGCACATTGGTTTCTTTGTCACGAGTTCAATTGACTCTATACATTGACGTTGCAGCTGTATGCCTTGAATGCTTTTCTGATGTATCTACAGTTAGGTGATGCTTGTGTAAGGAATGTTAAAAAGGCATCCCCATATTCCCCTTCATTAGGCAAATTTTCTCTAAATGTATGGTAGAAATGACAGTCCCTTCTGAGGGAGTCATATGTTGTCCCCACAGGATCTTTTAAGTACCTCTCGATTTGCTCATGACAAACTGCACCATTGTACTGGTAAAGATCATGAACCTCCGGAATCTTTGAAATACCGTTGCAGTTATATTTGTCTTTAGGGGCTGTTGAAGAAAGAAGTCTCCCAGCAAGGCCACCTTTTCAGGTAGCATGATGGCCCTGCATAAACACATGCCTATGCTGGCCCTTTGAAGACTGAATGTGATGGGGTCAGGCTGGACTAAGAAAAGTTCAGTGAGAAGCACAAGTTATGGAGACAGTTGAAGGTGAAAATAAAACTTCCCTACACCCAAAGGACAAGGATGTAAATTGTAAATGGAAGTCCCTCAGTCTGAACCTTAGGCATTTCCTTTGCTCTTTGCTTATGGGAATATGCTGGCAGGCATTTTTTGACAGCTAGAGTGACCATAAAGGCCCAAGTATTGTGGAAGAGAAAATGCATGGCAAACATTTTGAACTTTTGCACTTTTACAAATTAATTCATTTTGAGAGGCTCAGAACAGACCTCTGTGTAATTTTTGTTGACCAGGAAGGGTCTGAAATATAGGCCCTTCCCTTGTGAGGAAAATGTATAAGCAGAGCTTGATCAAGCCTCTAGAAAAATATGTGTAATGACAAACAAAGTATGCATTTCAGCATTTTAATAAACAAGTTTTAAAGTTTGCTAAACATGATTTCATATAAAACAGCTATGCCTGAAATTCTGATTAAGGCCATCACATTCTGGAAAAGCATAGTATTTGACATAAAACAATGAGAAGATGGTCCGTCTATGTAAATATCCAGTTATTCTAAAATTATAACACTGAAGAAAAGAAAGAGAGATTGCATAATTAAGTACAGTGTGTGCACAGCTGTATATGAATATGTGTGCTGCTCTACATATGAGATCATCTAGTCTGTAAGCAGCTGACTATAAACATTCATCTGCTGTAAAATGAAGGTCATACTCACCCAGTAATAATCTAATTTATGTAAAAGCTGCACTGGGTAATGCTTTAAAAATATCTGTTGAATGTGCTGCAACAAGAAATTTAAATGTTTGCTAAAGTATATTAACATTATATCTGCATTCCAGTAAGCTAAAATCATATATGACTTTGTATTAGAAAACATATTGATTTCTAATAATGAATAAACCCTGAAGGTGTCTCACAGAAATCACTGTCAAAGCACATGCGGGAGGGCCCAAAAAGCCTAATTAGTCCTTGATCATTAATGAAAGTCAGTTAATCTGTTCTCCTGCCACAAAATCCTCTTTGTAGTAAAGTGTTAAAACAAAATATATCTTTAAAGAGACAGGCTCTTATCATTCACCAATTAGTGACGATTTTTAAGAACTTTGGTTACTGTAAAATGGGATTAAACTTGTATAAACAAGGGAAGTATTGTTTTGTCACTTGATGCCTTTATGAATTGTTACATAGATAAGTACCACGTTAGCTACCCTTGTGGGCTGTTTTAAGCCTAGCCAAGTTCCCTTTTTTGCTTGAATTAACCTATCACATTTGACTACAGACTAACATATCCACCCCATGGTAGATAATTATATATTACCCCTAATGAGAATAGCTGGAATCATATCATAGATCATTTGAAGGGACCCATGCATGGGATAAAGTTCAAAACTTTAATCCCACTGCAATGGAACTTTACTCTGTATTGATAAATATTTTCCTACAGGTCACTGGTGCTGTTTTTTTTTTCTTGGTGGCCTGTACAGGGAAGAGCAAGCATGCGGTGATTAGAATACTGCAGGGCCCTGTTTCCTCCAGCTCACAAAGCACCCCTTAGATGGTGCCACATTTGGTAAAGACTTAGCTATCATTGCCCTCAGATGGCACCACTTGAGCTATGGACTAAAATTTCCATTACAGGAATCATTTGACAGTGGATAATCTAAGATTGTTCCTTTACTTGTACCTGTTTTGTCTTGAAATATAGATTCACTTTGTTTTAACCTACTAAAGCACTAGCTAAAACAAAAAGATAAAAAATATAGCAAAATAAATTAAAAAAAAAATAGTAAAAGTAAGGTCCCTATACAGTAAATACAAATCTACAAATGTACAAGTAAGCACTCAGCAAATATAAAAAATCTTGGCCTTCAGCACACCAGGCAACACCTACTCCTACTCCACTCCAACATACTGCAACTCCATACAGATCACCCAAGAGTCAGCAGGAAAGCAGACCTAAGTCTGTAAGGCCTACTAAGTGTGATGTCACACAGAGAAATGTCTTAGTCCTAGCTGACTCCATGGTTAGGAATACAGACTCCATACACACAACAGACTGGAGAAAAACAAGGTGACTGCATGCAACTGTTCAGTGCCTACATATGTGGTGTCACAAGTGCCCTATGGTCCTTTACACCTGACAAGTGTGATTATAACCTAGTGATGGCCCACGTGGGAGTTAACGACCCAAGGCTCTCCACGGACATAGACATGCAGAGGAGGGGGGCAAACACACACACGATGGAACTTACAATACATATTTTATAGACAGAAAAGACACTGGTCTTGATTAGTATATTGTCTTCACCAAGAATGATGCCTAGATACTAAGACAAAATAATGTGCTTAACTTATTAAATCCAAGTGATGCCTCCAGGTGCATCTGCTACTGATGCTTCTAGGCGCCAAATATTGCTTGTTCATATTTGTTCATATTTGCATCAATAATTCCAAAACTATGCTATGTACAAGGTTTTAAAAGATTTCATCTTAAAGCTTACACAGTGGCAAACTTAACTGCATTAATAGTTGACCTCTGTCTACTGCAGGTAAATAGATATTAACTGTTTTGATATTAATTTATATATAAATAATTTTCACATTTTTTCTAAATATTTCAACAACCAAGTAATGCAGAGAGAACTCCTTAGCCTCATATGAAAGGTCTTAGCTAGATGAATAAAATGCTGTTGACAGTATTTTCATTTTATTTTTTAATTTATTTAACATCTGCTTACCGGGAAAATCTGACTAGGACAGAGCTTATTTTCACTGAAGGCCTGGGGAGAAATTTTCACCAGGAGTATGTTGAGAAACTCTACTTAATGGGGGTACTTCATTGCCCACCAGCACTGGATGATGTGCCTAAGCTTCTTGATGGTCTCTTTTGGCTGTAAGTTTAGTAAGAATCTATGAACTACTACAGTGTTTTCATTCCATTGGGTCAACCTGATGTCAGCGACTCAGATAAGTACCATACTGGGGAAATCTCTTTTCTGTATTGGTTACTGTTTTTAGATGTCAGAGCAGAAAGTAAATAACTACTTAAGATGTAGGAAGCAGACTCTGCACAGAGATTTTCACGGTTTCTATATTTTTTGCCCTGTGTCCAGAGCATGATGTGCCCAACTCTTACAAGTGTGCATGCATTTTAATACCAGAGCTTTTAAATTTTGGGTTGAGTCCCTAAAAATACTTGCAGCAGAAAGCATGTGATTGACTTAGGCATAGTACAAAAGTCTGATGAAGTGATTTGTTAATCGTGAAAGTGCTTACTTTAGTAAATATGTGACTGCTCTTTTCCAAGATTGAGCCAACATCCCTCAAATGCTCATTAGGGAGGAGGGTGAAGGGGCAGGATCTAGGTTATGGTCACCCCACCTGCACTCTCATCCCTTTAAGTAGGACCACATGTCAAAACCAAGACCCAAGACATTGAAGCCCAAGTGGTTGTCACTTGGTTTGCCCAAGCCACAAATCGTTGGGTCTCAGCCCCATTATTCACAAGTCTCTTCCCATTTTTTATCAGACTGCCTTAAGATTTCATGGAATTTATGAAATACAAACATCTTCATCTTCTTTTTGTTTTGGCTGCTGCCATTAGGGGTTGCCACAGCAGATTGTCTGTTTCCATTTCTTACTGCCCTCTGCATCCTGCTCTGTCACTCCAACCACTTGCACGTCCTCTCTCACCACATCCATAAACCTTAGCTTAGGCCCTCCTCTTTTCCTGTTACCTAGCAACTCTGTCATTAGCATCCTTCTCCCAATATACCCAGCATCTCTCCTCAGCACATGTCCAAACCAACACAATCTCACCTCTCTGGCTTTATCTCCAAACTGCCCAACCTGGGCTGACCCTCTAATATACTCATTTCTAATCCTGTCAATCTTCATCACCCCCAGTGCAAATGTTAACATATTTAACTCTGTCACATCCAGCTCTGACTCCTGTCTTTTCGTCAGTGTCACCATCTCCAACCCATATAACATAGCTGATCTCAGTACCATCTTGTAGACCTTTCCTTTCACTCTTACTGGTACCCATCTGTCACAACTCACTCTGGACACTCTTATCTACCCTGCCTGAACTCTCTTCTTCACCTCTCTTCCACACTCACCATTACTCTGTACTGTTGATCCAAAGTATTTAAACTCATCCACCTTCACCAACTCTACTCCCTGCATCCTGACCATTCCTCTGTCCTCCCTCTCATTCACACACATATATTCCATCTTAGTCCTGCTGACCTTCATTTCTCTCCTCTCTAGGGCATATCTCCTCTTCTCCAGGGTCTCTTCAACCTGTTCTCTAATCTCACTACAGATCACAATGTCATCCGTAAACATCATAGTTCAATGGGACTCCTGTCTGATCTTGTCTGTCATCCTGTCCATCACCATTGCAAATAAGAATGGGCTCAGAGCTGATACTTGATGTAATTCCACCTCCACCTTTAATGCATCCGTCACTCCTACCACAGACCTCACCACTGTCAGACTGCTGTCGTACATATCCTGTACCACTCTTACATACTTCTCTGCCACTCCCAACTTCCTCAAACAATACTGCAACTCCTCTCTAGGCACCCTGTCATATGCCTTCACAAAGTCCACAAAGACGCAATGCAACTCCTTCTGACCTTCTCTATACTTCTCCTTCAACACCCTCAGAGCAAACATTGCATCTGTAGTGCTCTTTCCTGACATGAAACTGTACTGCTGCTCACTATTCATCATCTCCCTTCTTAACCTAGCTTCCAGATCAAATATGTGAACAATATGAAATACAAACATCCAGCCCCTTAAAAAGATAATGCATCAGGAATCCCTCATCCCAACAGGAAAAGGGGAATATCCCCCCAGGAGACTCAGATTCCCCTAACTCTAAGGAAGAGGAGTTGCTTATGTGAACCAGAGGATCCACTGACTCATACTTAGATTCTGCGAACACCCTTTTCTCAACCTCACCACCTGATGTATCCTTTGGAGATAAAACATCATAGGATGAAGGGACTTCCAAGATGGCTGCACACTGAGTAACAGATCGTTTCTAGCTGTCCCAGTCAGAAAACAGAAACTCAGCAGAGAAGGCCAGTAGACTTGTGTTTAACTGGCTAGTAAGTGCACTGCCAGGATGCCAGGAATAAAGAAATAGAGATCTGGAAAAAATCAGCTACAAAAAGTCAGGAAGAAACATTGACTGGGGAAAGTTCTGCAGCTGTTCAGCATAAAGCAGTGCAACCTTCAGACATGACTTCAAATAACCTACAAGAAGATATAAGACACCTGCATACAGACCTGGTTAAACAAAACAAAACACTGATGGAGCATATCAACACAAACAAAAGGCTGTAAAAATGGAAGAAGCTTTAAACAGATATTCAGATGAGATGATAAAGCTGAGAAAATCAGAGGCTGAATGAAGAAAAGGCTGGCTGAATATGAGACTGCTCAGGAAGAGATGTTTCAAAAAATAATAAAATTAGAGGACAGAGCATGTACAGAAAACCTGAGATTTTCAGCTATATCAGAGAAGCTGGAAGGAACAGACTGCATTAATTTTATGAAAGCACAAATAAGCAACAGGACTGGTATTCCACAGCAGGAGTTGTTAGTTGAAAGGGCACGTTGCGTGTATGTTCCAAACCTAGCTATAAGAAAGCAACCTAGACCTTTAATAGTAAAGATGCAATCCTACTAGCAGAAGTTGATTCTGACAAAACTGTGGCAAAAGGACAAAATACTAAAAGTGGGAGAGAGTGGAGTGTTTGTGGAGAATGACTACTCACTGTACACCAGGCAGAAGAGGAGTAAACTCATTCCACTATTCATGGAATGTACAGACATGGATGCGAGGTTCAAACTGCTGTATTCAGCTGTCTTTAAAGTATTCTTCCCTGGAGGGACAACAATATATTTTTTTGATGAAGTGCATGCTAAGGAGGAAATACAAAAGTTTGTCCAACAAAAAATGAGCTGTGAAAAGTTCTTCTGGTAAGAAAGACCACAGAGAGAGTGTACCTGTGAAACCTTTTCCAGTATTTCAATGAAAAATGTTGGCGAGAAGGAAGGGAGCAAGAGAGTTGACTAGAAGAATCAAGAGTACATTGGAAATGAAGCAGAGACAGGATATGGTGATGAAGAATAGTAATAAAATCAGTAACTCAATTGGGATTACAATGCATTAATTATATTTCTGAAATATGACAGAACAAGAAAATCTGGAAATATTGGACTTTTCAAAATTTCTTGCATTTGTGGAGGACTCTAAAGTATATGCCTTACTTCACATAATTAATGTTCATAAAAATGCTTTGGGAGGAACAGAGAGAGGAGAAAGCTAACTGTAAGTAAAGAAAACATTTTCTTTTCTTAATAGTACTGTATTTGTGGTGTATGGCTTTCTTTGCATGCTATTTTGAGAAATATAGGCAAAGCAATGTATAAAAAAGCATGGTTAAAAAGGCATTACAAAGTTAAAATTAATGTGATTTTGTCATTCTTGCATGGGGAAATGACTGTATTAAGGACCTTAGATTGATTAGTTTTAATAAAGAGCAAATAAATTAAAAATAATATTGAATATTATAAGGCTTTATTTCCTAGCAAATGCATGTATACTTAGTAGGAACTTTGCAGCTGGTCTTCATGTTTTCATGGGAACAATCTGATAAAGAGAAACTGGCTGTCTGGTTCTTGTGTCTCCATGGAAACAATCTGATAAAGATAAACTGGAGACAGTCTGATGGAAGGGGACTGGCTGCGGAAAAAAGAAAAAAAGAGAAATTGGCTAGGACATAATGTTCTCTGAAAGCAATCGGGGGGTTTCCCAGCTAGAAGGGCTTTAAAGATAAGACAAAACCAATTAGACTTGAAGTAAAGTTTTCTCAGTTTTTTTTTAATCCAATGGGGATACTAATATAAACAGATGTGTTTTTTTTTTCTTTTTCTCCCTTCTTTCTTTTTCTTTGTTCAGTTTTAATGAATGTAGGCAATGCAATGTAAAAAAAGGGGGAGATAGGAAAGGTCTGGTTAAGAGAGTATGACAAAAGAAAAATCGGTGTGCTTTTTTCCATGCTTGCATAGGGAAATGACTGGGTTAAGACCCTAGGCTTTATCCAGTAACAAGTTTATTACAAAGCATGTAAATGAAAATGAATATGGACTATTATAAGGCTTTTTTCTGGTAAATAATGTATCCTTAGCACTTTTGTGTCTGGTTTGCTTGTCTCTAAAGGACAACTCGATAAAGAGAAATGGCTTGGAGAAAGTGTTTACTGAAAACATTAAGTGTTTTCTCTGCTCTGAGAGCTATAAAGATAGACAAAATCAAATAGCACTTACTAATAGCACAGGCTGTACCATCTGTTTTAGCATGACTAACCTTTCTTTTCGGTTAACTCTAGCTTGTTGTGTGGCTATCAACTTAGAACTTTTGTTCTTATTAGGAAGCAAAGACTTCAGTATTTGAAGATCTACATAGTTTTGTGTGTTATTATTAAGTTAATAGGTTTTAGGGGCATTGGCTGGGGTTTGTTTGTTCTGTTTGAGGGTTTCAAAAAAAAGTTATGTAGGATGTGGCATAGGCTAAATTGATATGACAAGAAGGAACTGTATAAAAGGCCAACCTGCCAAACAGTATACACATGTAACATAAAAGTTGAAACTAGACATTTAACAAAAAAAAAGTTATACATAAAATGTGGTAATAATAACTGTATAAGAAAATGATGCTTTCTATAATGTCTTTCAATCTGAATGGTCTTATAGATAAATATGAAAAAGAAAGTAGTAGTGAGCTATATTAAAATGTAGAGTGCAAATAACTGTTCTACAGGATACACACCTGAAAAGAACTGAACCTGTGAATTTGATAAAGAAAGGTTTTCAGGATGGTTATTCAGCAGAATATCTGGGGAAAAGGAAAAGAGGAGTACTTATATTAACTGCAAGAGGAGCTCCAATAGGGATAGAAGAGGGAAAAAAGATAATAATGGACGATAAATAAGGGGCTACTGGCAAGTGAGGAGGATTACACTGTCATGCATTTGCATTCCACCTAAAACTGCTATAATGAAGCTTAAGAAAATTCTGGGAGAAATAATCAGCTTTCAGCAAGGAATATTACTTACAGGTGGAGACTGCAATTTGGTTTGCAACAGTGAAGATGTGTCTGGGGGCCTAGAAGGGAAAATATAACAAAGGAGGGTAGGTTTTTGAAGAATTTTATGAAAAATGTTTGGCATGGAAGATGTGAATTCAGTACAAGGAGTTTGGAGTGAATGTACACATTATTCTGCAAGATACAAAAATTGAGCTAGACTAGATAGACTATATATCTCACATGAACATGTACATTTAACTGAAGGTCTTGAAATGCACCCAATAACTATTTCAGATTATGCAGCAATAACAACAAAAATAAAAATGCAAGGTAAAGAAATAAAAATGAGACACTGGTGCTTTCTCACCTATCGGCTGAAAAGACAGGAATTTAAGGAATGGGTTTTGGAATTAATTCAGGAACTACTAGATAGAAATTTCTTCTGAAAATATACCTAGGGTTGGGATAAAGTGGAGTTCAAAACTATGGTGGAAATAAAGGAAAAAGAGATATGGCTAAGATGTAACAAGAATTATTTAGAGGGACTGACAAATGTTAAAGCATTGTGAAATAGGAGGAAACTCTAAGAACAAGAAAAGGAGCAACTGCAAAATGCTAAACAAAAAAATCAGGGATTACCTCAATAATATGCACTAGTTTAGAAAAACTGCTGTCAAGCAACTGTTTTTTGATAATAATTCTGGAGCACAAAAGCTGTAAGCATAATGACTCAGGCAACAGAAAGTGGAGAGGGCTGTCACCTAGCTCAAGAAGCCTATAACAAGGAAGATAAGAGATCCTGTAGAAATATTTTGAAAATTTTATGAACGTTTGTATAAAGCAGAGAAATATGAAAATTAAGAAGAGGTACCAATGGAAATGTTTATGGAAGGCACAGTGGTAGCATTGTCACCTCACAGCAGAAGGTTCTCCGGTTCGATTCTCAGCTGGATTGCCTTCTGTGCATAGTCTGCATGTCATTCCTGCGTGTGTGTTTTCTCTGGGTACTCCAGTTTCCTCTCACATTACAAAGACATGCATTTGGAGTGTTTCTCCCTGGGCCTCCGCTGAAAATTGGATTAATTCCAAGTCAGACTTTCCTGGTAAACAAATGTTAAATAAATAAAATAAATAAATAAATATGGCAAGGTTGAGGTAGATGAGGCTCAATTACTAACACTTAAGACAGAAAGAGATGAGATAAAAATGGCTATGTATAACCAATCTTCAGGAAAGTCCCCAGGAATAAATGGTATTCCCGTGGAAGTTGGGAAGGTAGGAGGGAAAAACTGATAAAGATCTGAAAGGTTTTGTTTAACAGTATTTTAAGAGGAGAAGTACCAGCATCCTGGAAGAAGGTGGTAGTAATGGTAATACTTAAAGAGTGCAAAGATCCATCGGATCCAGCTTCATACAGGCCCATTTCAATACTAAACCATGATTATAAAGCGTTTATGTCTATAATGGCAAAAGTGATACCAAAATTGATAGATATGGATTGGTGTGGTTTTTTGGAGGGGAGGCAAACATTTTACAATATTAACAGAACATTGATGATCCAGAGGGAAGCAGAAAGTAAGTAAATACCACTGTTATTGGTGGGTCTTGATGCAGAGAAAGCATTTGACAGAGTAGACTGGGACTTTTTGAGCAGGATAATGGAAGCATTTACTTTCCCTGATACAATTATAAGGTGGATTAGCAGTATATATTAGGGATCGGAGGTGAAAATTAAAGTGAGTGGGGTCCTCTCTGATAACTTCTGCTTGAGTAGAGGAATCAGGCAGGGCTGTTCGCTTTCCCCTTTGTTTGTATTATATTTAGAACCACTGGCAAATAAGGGACTCAGAAATTCAAGGACATAATTGGTGTGGTAGTCAAGAAAAGCTAGCTGTATTTGCAGATTATATTATTTTATACCTGACAAAACCAGAAATGGACATTACAGTGTTATGGAACATTTTAAGACAGTTTCATATCTTCTCGGGATACAAAATTAATGAAGCTAAAGCAAAGGCAATAGATGTAAATTATGTACCCACACACAAATTGGTCCAACAATATCCATATTTATGGGGACATGATAAAGTGAAGTATTTAGGAGTATGGATTAGAAATGACTTTGTTGTGGCAGTTAAAGATATGTGGGAGAGACTAAAGAGAAGATAATACAAAAATTGAGAAACTGGAAACTTTGTTATATGGATATGGATACTAAAATACAAGGAATTAAAATGTTTTTTAGTCCCTTTAGTCTTATATACAGGTGAAGCATATTGTTATCAACCAGAGGAGAAGCTGTGGACAGAAATTAAAAAAAGAGTTGAAGGATTTTATCTGGGAAGGGAAGACAGCAAGGGTCAAGTGGGATTAGCTGATTCTTCCAACAGAACAAGGTGAACTAGGACTACCCAATTTGAGGTAGTGTTTTAGAGCAACACAGTTAAAGCTCTTATACATAGCACAAGCAGAAAACTAATTCAAAGTGGAAAGAAATGATGATGATGATGATGATGATGATACAGTAGGGAAGCTCAAATAATAAGGAGAGATTGCATTTTTGGATGCAGACTCTTAAGGAGAGCAACAAAAATGATACAGAGTATTGTATTCATAAAATAGCAGGGAATATTCTAAGAACTAAACCAGCACCAGAATGGAGAAAATAGATTCTGTTGATAGGGATGACTGTGGTTAGGATAGAGATAATAGGCAAGATGGGGCTGGAATTTATTGGAGAAAACTGGCAAAGGAACCAAAGTATTGAGAACAAATAACTAGAAATGGAAAGATGCCAAGAATTTATTTGGACTGGAGGTTAGAGATTGCCTTCCCTATCAAGGATTGATATCAGAGTATATGCAAAGAGAAAGAAACGGGGGGGGGGGGGCTAAATGAAAGACCAGCACTGGCAGAGTTTTTAATAGAATCTAGAACAGAAACTGCTGTTAAAAAGGAATAATTAGTAGAGCATATAAAATATTGCATGATAATTATAAGAATCAATCAAAGGAGCTTAGAAAGTATTGCGAAGAGAGATTGGATATATGTATATCTCCCAAATATGCAACAAAGTCTAGAAGATTTAGGAGATTTTCCTGGAAGTGTTTACATAGGTATTTTTACACTACAAGTAGACTAAAAATAATTTTTCCACAGATGGATAGCAAATGTTGGAGGTGTGATGGGCAAGAAAGAAAGGTCTGGGAACATATTTATTTTGGGATTGTAATGAGTTGGCAGACTTTAGGGATTCCTTGTAAACCACTCTGTTGGAGATACTGGGTGAGTGGATTGGATTGACTGGGGAGATGATTTTTTGAGATATGGTACAGAATCGGAAATGCCTAGACATAGTAAAGCTTTGCTGAATCTAATTACGGTAGCTGCCAAAAAAGCAATTACTAGAAAATAGAAATTAAAGTCTAGACGAACTTTACTAGAAAAAGTGAATATAGTAACACAGATAAAACTAGAATTGGGATCTTTAGAAAAGGGACAGAGCAAATTACATAGAAAAAATGGGAATTGTGGGAACAATATATGCAGAGGAGGAATGAGGTTTAAGAGGCATGATTTGAATGAGCCATATAATGTTTAACTGACATGGGGGGTTGGGAGGGTGGCCTAATGGTTAAGGTGTTTGCCTTACAAACACAAGGTGCAGGGTTTGAATCTCACAAGGGATAATTGGCTAAGCTTAAAATGGCTCGCAAGGGCAGTTTGCTTAGTACTAATCTATGAACCTATGAACCTATGAACAATGACTGGACAGATTATAAGTGATGTATAATGTTTGCAACAACAGCTGTTTCAGTGGTGTCTGATGTATGATGTTGCAAGTAAAGCGGTGTCAATGCTGTTTTTCATTTATATAAATGTAAGATTGTCTATGAAATACATGATAATTTAATAAAGAGGTTTACTGAAAAAAAAGCTTCACAGGATAAAGGAACTTTTCCTCTGGGAATCTACAGCATTCTATGAATTCCAGATTAGGTACAAACAGTTTCTAGGTTTTCCTGAACCTAAACACTTCGCTATTCCTCCAGTGTTTTGAGGCTTTGGAAGATGCTTTCAGTGCAGCATCTTTGCAGCCATATTCTCAACCTCCTGTTTCTATAGGGTCCATGAATCCCGCAAACACATTTACAGGAACTCAGTGGCAGATCCAGCAGTGGTATTCCTGGATTCTAGTAAACTGGATTCAAGGAATGCTTGTGTATCCTAAAGTGGTAATTTGCATATTTCCTATGGACCTCCTTCAAAGGAGGTTAAAGGTATTACTTGGTGAAGAATCTGGTACCAAGGTCTTTTTTGATGATTTTGCCTATAAGGGTTTTTTGTATTACCTTTTTACTTGCTTTGTTTCTTATTTGTGAAATTTTGCAATCACCCTAAAGTTATGGGCATAATGCTTTTGATAAAAGTTGACTGCTTTCAGAAAATGTAAAGTGTTTTATGGTTCTAAAACTTATAAATATCTGACATACTATCAATACAAAACATATATTGATGTTTCTTCCATGTTTGATGAATAGTGAACCACTGAACACTGCAAAGAAAGAAAGAATGCAACGTCAAAGACTGACATTTTTAAAACTTGTCCTGCAAGCACAAAATAAAAAGTTATGCCTTACCATAACTTGGCATCTGTGTTGTCTATCTTCATTCTTCCTCAAGATGAGGTCTTGGATCCGACCCTTGGCCACATTCTCCAGACTTGGCACCAACTCTTGAGCTCCACCCTCTTACCCATAATGCACTACACCCATCCAAGCACCTCAGATTGAGTTTGCTGATTCCATACATCCAACATCTGGACAGCAAAAGAAAGGCAGATGAGGCACAGACATGGGACCTATGTGTCCCATCATGGTCCACGATCCGCTACAAGACTGAGGCTGGGTGGGAAAGTGAGAAGGAATGAAGATAGACAACACAGATGCCAAGTTATGGGAAGACATAACTTTTTAATCTGATGTCATCTTCATTCCTCCTCATGATAGGGTCAGAGTCCCTGGATACATTAATTCCAGGGTGGCCCTCATGGAAGGATATGAAGGAGCACCATCGAGCCAAAGGAAGCCCTGCTACTAGAAATGATATCTAACTTTGTAGTGTGCCACAAAACTATGACTGTTAGACCATGTCACTGCTGCACAAATATCACCAATGGAGGTTCTAGATAAGAAGGTGGAAGAAGTAGCCACAGCCCTGGCGGAATGCACCTAGGAGGTCGAGGTAATTCTAGGCCCTTTTGTGAGTAAATGAAAGAGATACAACTGGTTATCCATTTTGTTAAAGTAGTCTTGGAAACCGCTGCACCTACTTTGTTAGCTGAGAAGGCTATCAACAGCTGGTCAGACTTTCTGTGTTGTTTAGTTATGTGCATATAGAAATGTAATTGTCTATGAACATCGGGAAAATGTACAACATACTCTCCTTTATTAGAAAATTTTGGGAAGAACACTGGTAAGTGAATGAATTGACTGATATTGTTTTCTGTGGCTACTTTAGGCATAAAAGAGGGACTGGTACATAGAGAGACCCTGTCCTTATGAAAAATTATGTAAGAAGGTTTGGAGGATAAGGCTTGCAGTTCAGAAATTTTCTTTGCTGAAGTTATAGCTACCAAAAAGATTGTCTTCCATGACAAAAACTTCATGTTGCAACTGACAGCTGGTTCAAAGGGTCCCTGAGTCAAAGCTTGCAACATGACAGTGAGATCGCAAGGTGGGGAGGGGTCCTTGATGGGACGTCTCAACAAGAAAATACCTTTCATAAAATATTTGCATAATCTAAAGGTGGACAGGGAACGAGATTGATTAGCAGTGTGAAAATTAGAAATAGCAGCTAATTGAAGCTTGATGGTAGAGAAGCTAGCTCCTTCCTTAAATAGGGTACTAAGAAAGAGCAGAATACTTAATACTGGTGCTGAGAATGGATCGATATTCCTATTTGTAGCCCAAATGGCAAAACTTTTCCGGTGTACACTTTTTTAGTAGAAGCCTTTTGTGAGGCTAGAAGTATTTTACGGAACAGGGAAGCAAGTGTGGACTGTCTTGCTAGGGTTGGAAGTGGAGAAACCATGCAGTCAGTCTGAGGGCACAAAGGCTCAGGTTCTTTATCTCTGACAGATGAGAGAAGAGGTCCTACCTTGCCTCCAGTATCCATGGGGGATATTTCAGATGAAACCAGAGGAAGGGGAACCAAACCTGATGAGGCCAGAAGGGGGCAATGATGATGATGACTGAGCTCTTCAGCCTACTTGCCTTCTGAAAAAATGTCTGAATCAGAGGGAGAAGGGGGTAAGCATACAGGAGACCCTGGGGCCAATCATGAATCAGTGCATCCCAAAGGGACTCCCCAGAGGAGGAATTAGAGTGAAGAACTTAATGCATTTGTTGTTGAGGGGAAAGGCAAAAAGGTCACAGCAAGGCTGACCCCAGTGACTGAAGATCATGCTCGCCACTGACTGATTGAGGGACCACTCATGCAGAATCAGGGCTGTTCTGCTGAGTGTTTCTGCTAGTTGCTGTTTTTCCCCAGGATGTGCATTGCAACCAGAAGGCAGTCCAAAGACATCTCCCACTCCCACACCCTCATGGCCTCCCTGCACAAGGGGTATGAATGGATTCTTCCTTGTTTGTTGATGTATCAGATAACAGACATGTTGTCAATATGAACTGCAATAGTCCCCAAGGGGACAGCATCTTGAAAGGCTTGCAACATTAGGAGAACTGCTCTCATCTTTAGGACATTGATATTCAACCTGGTTTAGATGGGGGAACCATGTGCCTTGGAACATCTTCCCATTCTAATGCCCCCCCACCCAAAGTGGGAGGTATCAGTAGTCACTGTGGCTACTGGAAGGGGGGTTAAAAACGATCTGCCTAGAAGGAGACTGTCCAACTAAATCCACCACTTGATGTGCCATCTGCAAATTGGAGTCAAGCTGATGGGACTACATGGAGGCTGATAGAGAATTGAGCATTGTATTGCCAATGTCCAGTGAAGAATCCACATGAAGAACCTTGCTAGATATTCAGTTCCATTCCTATGAATTCCAGGTTCTCCACAGAAACCAGATTGGCTTTGTATAGGTTTATAGTGATACCCAGGGAGTGTAAAAGATGGATTAAGTAATCTCTGGCTTGGATAAGTTGATGCCTCATGGGGGGCAGTAAGGAGCCAATCGTTTAAGTATGCAAACACCCAGAATCCTTGGAGTCTCATTTGAACTGCTACGACTGCCATGCATTTGCTGAACACCTGGGGGGGGGCTGTGGTGAGCCCAAAAGGCAGTGCTCTGAACTGGAAATGATTGGCTCCCAGCCAAAAGCACAGGTATCTCCTGGAGCACCTGTCTATTTTGATGTGATACTACACATTCTTGAGATCTATTGAGTACATCCAATCATCCTTGTGCAACAATGGCAGAATGGACTGAACCATAACCATTCCAAACCTCAATTTCTTTACATAACAATTTAACTTGCTTAGATCCAGAATGAGTCTTAGGTCCCCTGTCTTTTTCAGCAACAAAAAGAAGCTGGAGTAGGTTCCTAATCCTCTTTGTTTGGTTGGGAACTCTTGGATGACTCTTTTTTGCAGCAGTTGTTGCATTTCCTGTGCGCCTGCTTCCTCTGATTGAGTGGCATGTCAGGGAGGTTCTTGTTGGAGTTTTGAGGGGGAAGGGAAAAGGGAATGTAGTAGCCTCTGATATTACCCTTAGCACCCAGGGGTTTTGAGTCAAATGGCTCCAGGCTTCTGAGTGCAAAGCAATTTGACCCCTGACTGCTTCCAGAGATGGACAGTTGGGCAGCGCTTCAGGAGTGTTGATAGGGCTTGTCAGAAAAGGTGTCTCTGAAGCCCTGATTTTATGGGTCCCCTATATCTCTAGGGTGGTGCCTACCATCAAACCCTTGTTGTCTATCTCTAGAGGAGGGTTCCCCAAACGGGTCCTGAAAAGGCCCTTGGGACTTACGAAACCACATTTTCTTGCCTCCGTGTTGGTTCCTGCAGAAGGACCTCTGAGGTGTAGAAAATGTGATTCCTACAGCAGAAAGGGTTTTCTAGTCCTCTTCTCTATGGGTGAGAGTATCTCTAACTGATGGCCAAAACAGTGAAGAGCCATCATAGGTGGCATTCACAAAGTATGCTTTAAAGAGCTCTGTGAAATCAAATAGCCTCATCCAGACATTCCTCCTTTAAGAAAGACATGAACCGGCCACTCATGAGGTACCTTCCGTTGTATGGGAGATTAACCTCATTGAGGAATTGGCAATGAAAGATAGAGTTGTCAGCTTGGGAGAAACTTTCTTAAATTTCTCCACAGGAATGGACTCAGAGAAAGAGAGGCTGAAATCTCCTTGATCAGATCTCTCTGCAGCCAGCTAAAGTGAGCTAGGTAATTTAATGACATCAGCGCAAACATAGCTGAGGTGTAAATGTGCTTTCCAATCTTCTCCATGCTCTAGACACCTTGCTTGGCAGATGGACTTTGGCAGTCTCTTTTGCCAGTTCTTTTTTAGTGGTTTCTGCCAGCATGATGGCATCAACTATGGGACCTTTACTCCAATGCTTTCTATTTTCTGGTGGAACCAGGAACCTATCAGGGTGCTTGGGAATGGGATTGATGGTGTCTGGTTCATTCCATGTCTGGCGGGAAACCAAATCAATGAAGCTGCCCATCGGGGGGTCAACGAGGTCATAGATGGGCCTGTCCCAAACGCTTCCAAGAGCACTGACTCCTCAGAAGGAGGTTGGGCAGACCACCCACCTTTTTGCTTCAAGATTTCTAGAATGTCCCTGAAGGAGGTGTCCGCAGGTGAGGATCGGAGGGATCCTTCCCCCTCATCGAAGTCAGTGTCTTCGGTTAATGACTCCATTGAAGAGTCAACATGCCTTCTTTTGCATGTCTTCTTGTATGAGAAGATCAGAAGTATCAGAAGGGGAGCCCTTCTGGACAGGGAGATCCTGGAGGCCGCTTGGGACAGGATGACTCAGGACAGGATGAACGGGCTCAAGGCCCTGACCTAAAAGGGGTACAGGGGTGGATTGCACGACATGTAGTGACGTCCCTCTCCTCTACCTGAAAAGCTGACAGACTGGGAGAGGCCCTCTCCATCTCCCCCGAAGGCGAAGCCACAATGAGGAAAGCAGCTAGGACTCACACTAGATCTGTGGCCTCCAGAAGGGATTGGACTAGAACTGTCAAGGGCAGGGCAGCCTAAGGGAAGGGATGGCTCCAACAAAGATGGAGCCAATCCCAGTCCCCCAAACCCAGCATCGACACCTTTGCTCCAAGATTTGCTCTGCTCTGAAGGAATTAGAATAGGTCTGATCAAAGGTAACAGGCATCAAAGAAGGGAGCTTCCCCTGCACCAAACCCAACACACATGGGAGTCCCAAACCCTGCAACTTCAAAACTGAAAGCCGAATCAGAGAAAGAGTCCTAATGGTATGGCCAGGGTAGCTCATGGATTCGACAGGGACAGAGATGACACTACCCCCATCAGGATCTGGGCCTTGAGGAATTTCCTCATCAACTTGTCCATATCCACCTTGGACCAGCCTCTAGAGGATCTGGAAGAAGCCAAAGAGGGGTGGCAGGAGTACTTGGACTTGACTGAGTTGGCAGGAGATTTGTTCAAAACTTATCGGATCCCTAGCCAATGGATCTGACACAGGAGTAGAGAGTGGAGGAGGCAACAAAGATATAATTTCCCCTGGATCTGATGAAGCTGGTGGATCCAAAGGGGTAGACACTTTCTTTGGATCTGAGGGGGTCTGATCCAAAGTTTTACTTGACTTGGTTTTCAGTTCCAGAGGATCTCTCAGGAGCCAGGGAGAGACCTCTTTTTTGCTTCTTTCACAGAAGTAGTAGTAGTAGTGAAAGCTATGGAAGGGGTCTGAGACTCAGGAGCTGAAGATGAAAGAAGACACTTCAGTATCAACTTGTTCTGTCTGTCTGCTAGAGCCTGAGGATTAAAGGAAGCACAGACTACACATTCAAGCTTTCAGATGGTCTGCACCTAAGCAATACATGCACTCTTTGTGGGCATCCTGCATGGGGATTTTATGCCTACAAGAAGTGTAATGCTTAAAGCTGGGAGAAGGTTTGTCAGACATGACAACAACCACTGTCCACCAAAAACCATTTGACACTCAACAAAAGGCTAAACTGTAAAGATAATAAACCTTAGACTTTAAAATTAAAGCTAAGACTATAACTCTAATGTAATGTTAACTTTAACTGTAAATGAACTTTAATTATAACTTTTTAACTACAACTAACCAACAATCTTTTTTTTTGTTAACAGGAAGGAAGATAAGCAGAGAGAAACACACACACACACTCACACACACACTAAAGGCTTTAAGAATAACTGCAAAGAGGGAGGTTCATAGGTTCATAAGTCACTCACAAAACCAATGCTACTGAAAACTATCCTGACTTTCCTGAGAAAGGCAGGTACAGCTCAACAATGCAGAGATCTGTGCCTGAACGCTGAAGTGGCAAACAAGATCTGAGCTGCTTGTGTAGATATAGTGCATTATGGTAAGGAGGGAGGAGCTCAAACGTTGGATCCAAGTCTGAAGAATATGGCCAAGCCAGATCCATGGGTTGGATCAGAGACCCAGTCATGGAGGAATGAAGAAGACAACATCAGATCATCATTTATTAACGTCATCGGCTAGGAAACTGCACAGCGCAGTAGTGCAGCCGTAGTATTGTTGCCTCACAGCAAGAGGTTCTCCAGTTCGATTCTCGGCTGGGGTGCCTTCTTTGCAAAGTCTACATGTCCTCCCTGGATTCGTGTGGGTTTCCTCCGGGTGCTCCGGTTTCCTCCCATATTACAAAGACATGCATTTGGAGGGTTTCTCCCTGGGCCTCCACTGAAAATTGGCTTCATTTCAAGTCGGACTTTCCTGGTAAACAAATATAAAATAAATAAAATTGTTTTTAATACTTAAGAAATGGCAACTGCATAATTAAACATTGCATACAATGTTCATATAAGTTTTCTTTTTAATATTTATAACCTGATTATTGCTAACACAGTAAATGCTCACCCTCACCCAGCCACCAAAAGGCACATCCACCATGGCATCATGGGTAGAACCATTTTTAGCACAGCCCACAAACTTGGCAATAAACAACAGGGCCAGCTCACTGTAAACCCAGTCATTTAAGCAGCTCTCATCTGCCTAATAAAGATACCTTGACTGGAAAAGAACGGAGTGTAATTTTGTCCTTCTAAGCTTAAAAATTAGAGCTTCACCTGATTACCAATTTTTATCTAGACCAGAGTTTCACAGTGACTTTCCCAGCCAAGCCTGACAACCAGGATCAGGAAGAAATAAGACCGAGAACTCAACTACCCTCCCCAACAAAAAGGATAACAATTAGACTGAAGCAACCTATGGATAAAGAAGATAAGACCTAACCAATCAATGGAACACAAGCATCTTAACAGACCACAGGTGAGTCAATTTGTTTTTTGTTTTCTTTTGCTTTCAGAAAATTGTCAAACTATACACTTATGCTTTGATGATGATCCCATAAAATGGCGAAGCATGTCATAGCTACAGATAAAAGGGTTTTGGCCAATGACAAAATAAACAAAGGAATCAAGATATTGTGAGTAAATAACTAGAGAAGAAGAGGTAGTAAGAGTGGGATGAGGCCAAGGAGAAGTTTAGACTGCAGATTATACCAGGGACTGACATCAGACTTTAGGCAAAGAGAAATTGATAGAGGAGTACTAAATGAAAGACCAACTTTGGTAGAATTTTTATTTGCGTGTAGAACAGAGGCTGCTGTTAAAAAGAATTAGAGGAAGCTAGAAAAGATTAGGAACAGAATAGACTGGAAATGCAATTTACAAAGGAACAACTGAAGAACATATGCATGGCTTCCAAGTATGCAATAAAGTCTAGATGGTTTAGTATTTTTGCTTGAAAATGCTTGGATAGGTATTTTTATACCCCAAGCAGACTTCAGGGAATTTTTCCTCAGACAATAGCAAATGCTGGAAGTGTGATGAAAATGAGAGAGGTAACTGACAATAACAAATTATTAGGGATGACAAACTTAAATTCTACCTGCATATACAAAATTCCATAAGAAAAGCTCATTAGAAACTAGGGATGCTTTATATAGCCAAAAACTCTCTCAAAGACACAACTAAAGCTACACTAGACACTACTTACCTCCTCCCCACTCTTCTTTACGGTGCTCCCGTCCAAACTACCTTCAGGCATCGCAAAAATTAAAACTTGTACAATGCTATGACAAATATGCAAAATTTGCAGCAAATATCCCTTTCAGAACCCACCACTGTATAGCACTAAAAAGTCTAAATTAGTTAGAACTACAACTAACATATACACATCTTAAAATTATCCAGAATTCATCTGCCTGTCCAGCACTAAATAACACTGTAAACAACTATGTTCCCAGTCGGTCATTAAGATCCAGTGACCAAAACCTCCTATCTGTCCACAAATCTAGCAAATCTGCTGGGCATTGTCTGAACTCGTACATATTGCAAAGGCCTGGAACTCCTCATCTCCATCCATCAGGTCAATACCCTCCCTCCTGTCCTTCAAAAACATTCTAAAAGACTTCCTAGCCAAAAGCTGGCTCTGTTTTTGCTCAACACCAGGATAAACTATATCCCTAAATGTGAACAAATACCTGTTCATACCTTACATCTCTCCATTCTTCATTCAATTCCTTACTTCTATCAATTTCTCATCCCTAACTTTCTCTCTAAATATATCATGCACCTGCTTTTCTCTCACTCCATATTGCAAATTCCTGTTTGTATTTTGCTAACTTACCTTTAACTTCTCTATAAACTGGCTAAAATTTCTCTATGTATTAAATCATTGTCATATAACTTGTATCTATTCTTAATAAATGCTTGCATATTATGTCTAATTTGGTATAATTATTTAAACTGCATTTGTTTTCTATATTATTTTTCAAGACTGTAAAATTATCGTTCTTAAAATGTTTTGTAATACTTTGGAGCTTTTCTCTCCAGGCCTTCACTGAAAATGGGCTCCTACCCAGTTGGACTTTTCCAGTAATCAAATGTCAATCAATCAATAACTATATCTGGAAATGTGTTTTTGAGTACACCAGGTTAGCAAATTTTAAAACTTCCATTCAGATAATCTGTTATAATGTTGAGGGAGCAAATGGCTGGAAGTACAGCTGGGATCATTATAAAAAGAAATGAACAGATTACGCACAAATTAATGGAATTTGTGGAAATTATACATGAAGAATTATGTTCAAGAAAAGGAGGAGTGACGTTTAAAGGAAGGCAGGGTTTGAACAATTTCTGTAAGTTGGCATGAATAATTGCTAAGAAAGAACACATGCAAAGAATAATGCATAAATATGACAAATGCTAATATGGTTTGTTTTCTTTTCTATTAATGTATGATTGCCACGTCTTAAGTGATAATTTAATAAGTCTTTAAAAAATAATGCACCCAGGAAGAAGGCACTATGATTGGGATACAGATTTGCTTTTTGCAGGTTCAGGGTGAAGTCCAGCTTTTGCAGGCAATCTTGTTTATGTAAGAGCATTTTTGATCCTCTCCCTGGTACTAGGCTCGAAGCAAGCAGTTGTCCAGGTATGGGTAAATATACTTCCCATCTGTTCAGCAATGGGCTGTAACTTGATCCAGACACTTAATGAAAACCCTTTAGTGTACTGATTAAGCCAAAGGGTAATGAGGTGAATTACAAATGGCTACATCCTACTAGGAATCTTCGGAAACTCCTGTACACTTTGGGAAAAGGAATGTGCACATAAGCATCATTTCAGTCCATGACGACCATTTAGGGTTTGAGATGTAATTGGCTAGAAGAGCCTGGAGGGCTAACATCTTGAACTTGATGAATTCACTGGAACTGTGTAGACAGATCCAGAATGGGCATTCATGGCTATCTTCCCTTGGAACCAGGAACAGCTTTTACAGTAAACTCTCAGTTAACCAGCACCCATGGAGATTGGTAGATGCCAGATAACTGTAGTTTCTGGTTGCTTGAGAGTTACTATTAAAAATAGGCCTGACTAATACTGTACCCTATACTATTTGTTTGGTTTGACTTGTTCTCAGTTTGAGGAGAGACGGAATTTATTCCTATTTTCTTTTTTAAAACTCTAAAAACAAAAGGTATGTTTCTGAGGGAGGACAACAGAAAGTGCAACACATGAAAATTGTACTGTATTTTTTCAATATTTTTTTGCTGGTTGCTTGAGTTCCAGTTAACTGAGAGTTTACTGTAGCAGAAAACTTTGGTCTCATAGAACCACTTCTATGTTCCCTTGTCCTAACACATGCCGAGGAATGGGTATTATGAGACGCTATTGCTCTCTTAGGATTTTTTGTATGCCTTTTCCTAATGGTTTGGATTTGAATTACAGGTGCTGCCCTTTTGCAGTGATACCAGCTATCCATTTATCTAAGATGACGGCCCTCCACTCCTTCAAACATGAAGTTAACTTGCCTCCTGATGGAATCTTGGGTGTTACATGTATTTTTTATATACAATGACTTTTTTTTTTCTTTCTATCTTTTATTATAGAGCCTGTTTATACTTCGATTCCACCACAGGGGTTTATTTTTGAATTTATTTTGGAGGAGGGCAGATGCACTTATGTCACTGCTCAAGTGTGCATAGAATATAATGGTAAAAGATTTCAGATAAGCAATGGGTCATAGAGTTGAAAGGGGATATTAGATTTAGCCAGGGCACCACTCAGTTTCAATAGCTTAGCTCTGACATACTCCCTAAATACTGAGGTATTGGACGATGTTTCCATCTTCAGTCTTAAGGTGAATGTGTTGTATTTCTTATCTGATTTGACCAGGGAGGGAGCTATAACTGGTAGGGGAGACCAGAGCAGTCTCATATTGGTGAGGACCAAGTACGGGATAAATGGCCCAGAGTATGTATTAATGAAATCCTGAAATATCTTGGAATACATGTTAGTGTATATCCATCCATCCATTCTCAACCTCTTTTTCCCATTTTGCACATGGAGTTGGGGTGTCACTTCAACAGTGACAATCTCCTCAAGCCAAGGTTTACACCACTGGGTGGCTAGCCCTGCCATGGTAGTTCATCCTTACCACTCACCCGCATTCACACTCACCTTTAGAGAATGGTGTTTGAATTAATACTGAGGGACTTCATACTACTTAAGTGGGAGTTATGGGCTGAGGGGGACATAGAGGAAGTCCTATAGTTAGCTATGATGTGATAAGGGGTTTTGTTAATGGTAACTTGGATGCACAGGAGTTCCAGATTATCTTGTCGAACCAGTTCAGAGGTGAAGTGTTTTTTTTTTTTTGTTTTGTTTTGTTTTTATTATATGTAGATACAGCACTGTCTTTAGTGTCTTTAGCTAGTTCGGTAGGCCTGAACGTGTAGTCGGCATTTAAACCTTCCACCAATGGAGTGCTCTCAATAGTTTTGAACCAATTCTGGAAGTGTTTACATAGATACTTTTATACCACAAGCAGGTTCCAAATAATTTTTCCTGAGGTAGATGGCAAGTGTTGGAGGTGCAATAGAGAAGAAAGAGGTAACTGGGAGCATATGTTTTGGGAATATAATAAGTTGGCAGACTTAAAAAAATTCCCTACAGAGTACTCTGTCAGGGATACCTGGTGAGCAAATAAGTGTAACTAAGGAAAAAAGAAGTTATGTTCTTACCATAACATTCCATCTGTGTTGTTGATCTTCATTTATTCATGATGGATGAGTCTCGGTTCTGTCCTCAGAAGAAACTCAGCTATTATAAAAAGCTCACACCAGCCAAAAATCTCTCGAGATAAGTATACCCATAGTGCCCCTCTCCTCATCTTTTAAGATCGAGTTTACCTGTAAGAAAGGAAAGCAGAGGCCTTGTCTGAGCAAATGTCCTATCATGAAGCTAGGACCAAGTCCGAAACTCCAGGAGTCTTTTGTAGGGGGTAGGAGGGTGGGATGTCATGAATGAATGATGATCAACAACACAGATGATACGTTATGGTAAGAACATAACCTCTTTACCTGATGTTGTTAATCTTCATTCATTCATAATGGATAGGACAGACTCCCTAGCTACTTTATAGGCCCTATGGAAGGATATTCCTGAGCACCATTGAGCCAAAGGATGCTCTCCCCCTGGAGACCAAGTCCAATTTGTAATGAGTGATAAAGGTAGGAGGAGTAGACAATGTGGCTGCTGCACAAATGTCATCCATGGAAGCTCTGGAATGAAAGGCGAGTGAAGTAGCAACTGATCTGGTTGAATGCTCCTTGATTTTAGCTGTTACACATGTTTGGTTCTGTTGGTAGGCAAAGGAAATACAGTCTCTCAGCCATTATGCCAAGGTTACTTTGGCAACCAGTTTTCCCAATTTGGGTCCTGAAAAGGACAAGACTAATTGGTTAGATTTTCGTAATGATTTAGTCCTATCCAAGTAGAAGCGTAATTGTCTGTGCACATCCAATAAGTGTAAACAGTATTTTCCTTTATTAGAAAAATTTGGGAAAAAAATCAGCAGTTCAATGAACTGATTGATACTAATTCCAAGACAACTTTGGGTAGAAAGGATGGATTAGTCCGAAGTGATACTCTCTCTTTGTGGAAAACTATGTAAGGGTGTTTTACACATAAGGCTTGTAAGTCTAAATAATACAAAAATTGAGAAACTGGAAGTTTTGTTATATGGATACTAAGATATAAGCCATTAAAATGTTTTTAGTCCGTTTAGTCTCCTACACAGGTCAGGCATACTTTTATCAACCAGAGGAGAAATTGTGGATAGCAATTAAAAAGGAGTTGAAGGATTTTATCTGGGAAGGGAAGACAGCAAGGGTCAAGTGGGATAAGCTGATTCTACCAATAGACCAAGGTGGACTAGGATTACCTAGTTTGAGGGGGTATTTTACAGTAACGCAGTTAAGGCTCTTATACATAGCACAGGAGAAACCTATACTTCAAGATGGAAAGGGATGATGATGACGTAGGGAGGAAGCTCAAGAAATAAGGAGAGATTGGGATATTGGATGCAGACTCTTAAGGAGAACCACCAAAATCATACAGAGTATCATATTCATAAAATAGCAGAGAGTATTCTAAGAACCAAACCAGCACGAGAATGGAGAAGAGAGATTTTGACGATAGGGGTGACTGTGGTCAGGGATACAAATAATAGGCAAGAGGGGGCTGGAATTTATTGGAGAAAACTGGCAAAGGAACCAAGGTATTGGGAGCAAATAACTAGAAAGAGAAAAGTAATAGAATGGGAAGAGGCCAAAAATGTATTTGGACTGCAGGTTAGAGATTGCCTTCCCTATCAAGGATTGATAGAGTATAGGCAAAGGGAAAGAAATACAGAACTCCTAAATGAAAGACCAGTACTGGTAGAGTTTTTAATAGAATCTAGAACAGAAGTTGCTGCTAAAAAAGGAATACTTAGTAAAGCATATAAAATACTGCATGATAATTACAAGAATCAATCAGAGGAGCTTAGAAAGGCTTGGGAAGAGAGATTGGATAAGCAATTCACAAAGAGACAATGGGGGGATATATGTATATCTCCCAAATAGGAAACAAAGTCTAGAAGATTTAGGATCTTTTCCTGGAAATGTTTACATGGATATTTGTATAGGTTCATAGGTAGGTACTAGGCTATTGGCCCTAGGGCCTATATAAGCCTAGCCAAAAGGTACCCTGGCTTTCGCCACCCAAGAAAATTATTTTCCTGTGCCACTGTCAAGCAGTGCCATAGAAGTGATCCCCGGGGTGAATTTCCTATCTCCCATCCAATCATCAAGATTTTTCTTGAAGAGTGCTAATGAGGAGCTTTGTTTGATATAGATAGGTAGTTTGTTCCAGAGTATGGGAAGTCTCTGGGACAGGAATCTATCCCTCCAGCATGTTCTGTTTATTGTGGTGACAAGGTTTAGGTCCCTAGAGCATGTAGCTCATAGGGATTGGGATTTCTTTAAGTGGAGCATGTCCAAAAGCTCTGAGTTTGACATAGCTTTGTGTGTTAGGCAGAGATCGTCTCTGAGTAGGCGATATGCGACAGAGTAAAGCTGCAGTTTTTTAAGATGGTCTGCATAGGGCATCTGTTTAAGGCTAATAATCCTCTTTGTGAGGTATTTCTGCGGCTTTTCCAGTTGTTGTAGATGTCTTGTGAGGTACATACCAAAAGGGGCATTCTACTCTATAATGGGTCTAATGAGTGACGAGTAGAGAGAAACAATGACCTCTTTTTTCCTGGATCAGAAACCTTTTGTGATGAGGTGTGCCACGTAGAAGGATTTCCTGACTACTGTGGCAATGTGATTATCAAAGGAGAGACTACTGTCCAACTGTGTCCCAAGGTCTCTTATCACACTTTCGGTGTTAAGTAGACTACCGCCTATGTGGTAGTTCTTGGGTACAGAATTTTTACTAAAAGGGATGGCAATGCACTTTTTGGCATTGAGCTTGAGGCCATGGCTTTGACACCAGGCATCTGTCTCAGCGAGGCCCTTTTGTAAGATGTCCACATCTTTTGGGGTTTTGATTATGGCTCCTAGTTTGCAGTCATCTGCAAACTTCGTTAGCCAAAGATCTTCTGTGTTAGCCTGTACTTCAGAGGAGTAGATACCAAACAGGAGAGGACCCAGGACTGAACCCTGTGGTACTCCACTTGTCACTGGTCTGAAGTTGGATATGGAGTCTGCTACTTTCACAGTGTGGGTTCTGTCAGTGAGCCACTTGACAACCCATCTTGTGTCATAGGGATTTATACCTAGTTTAGTGATTTTATCTATAATTCCAGAGTGGGGGATGGTGTTGAAAGCCTTGGCGAGATCTAGATAGGCTGTGTGAACCACCTTACCCTCATCTACGGCTTTGGTGACTGTTTCAAAGAAGTCTATCAGGTTTAGGAGACATGATCTGCCTTTTACAAACCCGAACTGGGTGGGGTCCTGAGTTTGGAGATTACCAATATCATTGTTTATAAGTTCCATGATGATACATTCCATAGCCTTGCAGACCAAGCTCATCTGGCAAATGGGGTGGTAGTTTCCGGGGTCCGTGGTGGCTCCCCCTTTGTGGAGTAGGATAACTGTCACTGTGTGCCATTCAGTGGGCACATAGCCTGAGGTGAGGCTATGACTGAACATGGTACTTAGGTGGGGTGCCAGTTCATGTAGTTCATGTAGAACACAGCCTGAGATATTGTCAGGTCCCATGGATGCTATTGTCAATCATTTTGTCCTTGAGCTGTGGTATCCTATGTTCTTGGATTTGGAGAGTGTGTTTTTTACCTGTGCAGCCATGATTATAGGAACTTTGCATTATTCTGGTATAGAGATGGGCCCTTCAGGGGATGGCAGGGGGGGTAAAGCTAGCACTGAACCTATCTGCCAGGATGTTGGCAATATCAGTTGGTTCTGTATATTTAGTGCCATTGTGCTGAACTCAGAGCAGATCTGAGTGTTGTCATTGAGATTCTTGACATAGCTATAGAATGCTTTGTGGTTGTCTTTAGAGTCAGTGACAATTTTGTTTTCATAATTAGCTTTGGAGGATTTTATGAGGGATCTCAGCTTCTTACTGAGGCTGACCAGGGAGTTTCTCCCATCATGGGATTTTACTCTTTTTTGCAACAGTTTTTCTTCTGTTGTAGAGTTTGTTTATGGCAGGGGACCACCAGATTGGCTTCCTTTTTTTGGAGGATAGCATCTAGGTTCTGTTAGGGATTGCACAATCCATGCACTCGTGTAAGTGCTTATAAAGTGCATTTGTGTAGGATTCAGAAGTCATACTTCTATTGTCCATCAGCATGGGTGTTGTGAAGTTTGCCACTTCTGTCTTAAGAAGCGTGAAGTTACCTTTGGAGAAATTTTTACTGTGGTTTCCCTAATGGGGGGTGGGGGAGGGATGTGGATGTCTAGGGTGATTAGCTTGTGGTTGGATCTGACCAAAGAGGAATTGACCTCTGGTGTGGAGTACCGGTTGCACATGTTGGTAATAATCAGGTCTAGGATACTGCTGCCCCTGGTGGGGGTGTGGATAAGCTGATCCAAGGCACTGGAATTTATGAATTCCAGAAAATGTTGAGCACAAGAGTTGGTACATGAGTAGTTTTTCCAGTTAATGGTGGGGTAGTTGAAATCACCCATTATTTGGGTGTTAGACTGTACCCTAATATTTCCAGTGTATCGAGAAATGAGTGGGAATCCTGGGGCATGGTGGGGGATCTGTAGCAAGCTACAATTTGGATTGCGGTCTTGTCCAGAGTTAGTTTCACTTGGATAATCTCAGATGCATTATGCTGAGCAACTAGCCTGGAGGTGTGGATATCCTTAATGAATATGGACACGCTGCCACCTTTAGTGTTTCGGTCCAGGTTAGGTGGCCGAATGGTGTAGTATGAATTATAGCCTGGTAATGCAGAGGTACTCTCTGGAGCCTTGAATCGGGTCTCTGTCACTGCACAGATGCTGATGTTCTCCATTTTAAGGAGTGCCTCGAGTGAGTGCATTTTGATGTTTAGACTTCTAGCATTGAGTAGCAATACCCTCAGATTCTTCTTGCTTGTACCTGTTACGGTGGTGAATTTGTCATTTGAACCTTGCTTAAAAAAGGCACTATAGGGTTGGCTAGAGCCTTAGCCAGTATCCGGAATCCCATGAGCAACAGGTGCAGGCCATCTCTGGCAAAGCATCGTGGATTGTCAATCATGTCATCCCAGGCAGACAGATACTGGATCCCCTTAGAATGACACCAGAAGCTTAGCCAATTGTTGAAGTCAATCATTTTGTCCTTGTGCTGTGGTATCATTCTAGGTGATGGCAGAATGCTACTCAGGGCTAGGGTCATACCTGCCTGGGCTACAAGATCGGACAGCTCCTCCATGTCCCTTTTCATGTAGTCCAGGGAGGTATGACTCAGGTCATTCACACCAACATGGACAATGACAGAGTCATATTTGTACTTGTTGTGGAGTGACCTGAGTGCATGCGTTATGCGGCGGATCCTGGCACCTGACAGGCAGCTGACAGAAACTTTGTGGGCTATGTGTCATTTGGGTTGTGTTGGGGAGGTGGAGGTTGCTTGTGTTTCTGCTTTGGAGGTCCCTGTTGCTTGGGCTGGTTTTTACTGAGAGCCTCCAAAAATGTAGGTGTGTGTTTTGTGTTTCTATGTGTGTGTTTTGGTGGTGTAGGTTTTGCGGGACTATGTGCTGAGTGTGGTGCAAGTGTTTACCTTCTCCTCTTGACTGTCTAGTCCAGTCTTGGGTGAAGGGAGCTTTGCTTCCAGTTTGGCTATATAAGTGCATCTCTCACAGGTTGTAGTGTTGGATGGTAGAAGGAGAGGGTTGTCTGTGTACATGAGGCAAATGCTACATTACCCCAAGATGCCCAGATTCATCAGATAGACAGGAGAAAACACCGGGAGATGACCCTTAGACATGCCTGGATAGGTGCTTATTTGTTAAGTACTAGAAACTGTTTCTCTCTATACAGTGAGGAAAGCTTAGTACTGTAGTAATTTGTAGCTTATTTAGTGCTTACAATAAGTTCTGAACAAGTGCTGAGCTCAAAGAAATAGACGAGTGCTGAAACTAAAAAATGGCTAGTTCTAAGAAACAAAATAAAGCTAGAAGGCGTCCCTCCAACACAGAAAGGCTTGGGGGCTCAGAAGCCCACAAATAGTCCTGGACACAGCAAATCTGTATCCAGACTAGACTACCCACAGGAAAAGAAGGAAACAAGCTTAGATTTTTTTTTAAATGGAAATAGAGAAAGGAAGACCAGAAACTAAGCTGATTGGCATTCTCAAATATTCTCCCTGTATTAGGTAGAATGCGGTAATGATACAAGACTGGGAGGAGGATCCCAGATCACATTTACAGTAGGGGCGGGCAACTGCAAAGCCACCAACTATAAGAACAGCATACCAATAGGGAGGGAAAGTGGGAACCAAACTGCGGAAATGTTTCTCACAGCAGAAAAGCAGCAGTGAGCCTTAAAAATGAAAGTTTTAAACAGCTAAACGAGCCTCTAGAAAAAGCTTTTAACTGCAAACAAGTTATCAGAATCAAACAACCCAACAGATACTTAATAAAAGTGGGCAATTTTCAGTTAATACCTCACACACAGTGAAACTAGCTAGAAAAATATACAGTAGACAAAGTGTTATAAATAATCGAAAAAATAAGCAAAAAAACAGGATACTTAATGTTATATATTACAGATCCGAGTTTGGTCAGTGTCCTTCCTTCAAATAGCTCAGTGCAAAATGGCAGAAACACTCACAAACTTAACTTCTTAGGTAACAAAAACTTGAAACCTGAGCCAACTTAAAAAAAAAAAAAAGCTCAAAAGAACAAATGAGGTGCTTAGTCTAAGCGGTAGTCCAGGTGACCTCAGTCAGCCAATGACCTTAAACAATTCACTCTCACTGAAATGCCTGATGGCTTTGGCTAAACCAAGATGTCGCTGAAAATGTGCTTAGACACAAAGCCTCAACAAACACTAGGCCCAAACACAAGCCTGAATATGGACAATGCTACAAATATCCACACTACTTAGAAACAAACTGCACAAATGTTTCTCACAGAAGAAAAGCAGCAGTGAACCTTTAAATGAAAGTTTTAAACAGCTAAAGGAGCCTCTAGAGAAAGCTTTTAACTGCAAACAAGTTATCAGAATCAAAACCCAACAGATGCTTAATAAAAGTGGACAGTTTCCAGTTAATACCTCAAAAACAGTGAAACTAGCTAGAAAAATATACAGTAGACAAAGTGCTATAAATAACTCGAAAAAATAAGCAAAACAAAACGGGATACTTAATGTTATATATTATAGATCAGAGTTTGCTCAGTGTCCTTTCTTTGATTAGCTCAGTGTGAAATGGCAGAAACACTCACAAACTTAACTTCTTAGGTAACAGAAAGTTGAAACCTGTGACAACTTAAAAAAAAAAAAGCTCAAAAGAACCAATGAGGTGCTTAGTCTAAGTGGTAGTCCAGGTGACCTCAGTCAGCCAATGACCTTAAACAATTCTCTCTCACTGAAATGCCTGATGGCTTTGGCTAAACCAATATGTCCCTAAACATGTGCTCAGACACACGGCCTCAACAAACACTAGGCCCAAACACAAGCCTGAATATGGACAATGCTATAAATATCCACACTACTTAGAAATAAACTGCAGAAATGTTTCTCACAAACGAAAAGCAGCAGTGAGCATTTAAATGAAAGTTTTAAACAGCTAAAGAAGCATCAAGAGAAAGCTTTTAACTGCAAACAAGTTATCAGAATCAAACAACACAACAGATGCTTAATAAAAGTGAACAATTTCCAGTTAATACCTCACACACAGTGAAACTAGCTAGAACATTATACAGTAGACAACATACTATAAATAACTCGAAAAAATAAGCTAAAAACAGGATACTTAATGTTATATATTATAGATCCGAGTTTGCTGAGTCTGAAATGGCAGAAACACTCTCAAACTTAACTTCTTAGGTAACAGAAAGTTCAAATATGAGACAACTTTAAAAAAAAAAAAAAGCTCAAAAGAACCAATGAGGTGCTTAGTCTAAGCGGTAGTCCAGGTGACCTCAGTCGGCCAATGACCTTAAACAATTCTTTCTCACTGAAATGCCTGATGGCTTTGGTTAAATTAAAATGTCCCTGAACATGTGTTTAGAGACACAGCCTCCACAAACAATAGGCCCAAAATCAAGCCTGAATATAGACAATGCTACAAGTATCCACACTAGTCAGAAACAAACTGCAGAAATGTTTCTCACAGCAGAAAAGCAGCAGTGAGCCTTTAAATGAAAGTTTTAAACAGCTAAAAGAGCCTCAAGAGAAAGCTTTTAACTGCAAACAAGTTATCAGAATCAGACAACCCAACAGATACTTAATAAAAGTGGACAATGTTCAGCTAATACCTCACACAATGTGAAACTAGCTAGAAAAATATACAGTAGACAAAGTGCTATAAATAACTTGAAAAAATAAGCAAAAAAACAGTATACTTAATGTTATATATTATAGATCTGAGTTTTTCTCAGTGTCTTTCCTTCGATTAGCTCAGTGTGAAATGGCAGAAACACTCACAAACTTAACTTCTTAGGTAACAGATAGTTGAAACCTGAGACAACTTAAAAAAAAGCTCAAAAGATCCAATGAGGTGCTTAGTCTAAGCTGTAGTCCAGTTGACCTCTCTCTCACAGAAATGGCTAATGGCTTTGGCTAAACCAAGATGTTCCTAAACATGTGCTCAGACACACAGCCTCAACAAACACTAGGCTCAAACACAAGCCTGAATATGGACAATGCTACAAATATCCACACTACTTAGAAATAAACTGCAGAAATGTTTCGCACAAACAAAAAGCAGCAGTGAGCATTTAAATGAAAGTTTTAAACAGCAAAAGGAGAATCAAGAGAAAGCTTTTAACTGCAAACAAGTTATCAGAATCAAACAACACAACAGATGCTTAAAAAAAGTGGACAATTTCCAGTTAATACCTCACACACAGTGAAACAAGCTAAAACATTATACAGTAGACAACATGCTATAAATAACTCGAAAAAATAAGCTAAAAACAGAATACTTAATGTTATATATTATAGACCTGAGTTTGCTCAGTCTGAAATGGCAGAAACACTCACAAACTTAACTTCTTAGGTAACAGAAAGTTGAAATATGAGACAACTTTAACAAAAAGCTCAAAAGAACCAATGAGGTGCTTAGTCTAAGCAATAGTCCAGGTGACCTCAGTCGGCCAATGACCTTAAACAATTCTTTCTCACTGAAATGCCTGATGGCTTTGGCTAAATATGT
Organism: Protopterus annectens; assembly: GCF_019279795.1. Lineage (NCBI taxonomy): Eukaryota > Metazoa > Chordata > Ceratodontiformes > Protopteridae > Protopterus > Protopterus annectens. The sequence goes on from NC_056726.1 coordinate 1,216,455,433, forward strand.
GCTCAGACACACAGCCTCCACAAACACTAGGCCCAAACACAAGCCTGAATATGGACAATGCTACAAATATACACACTACTTAGAAACAAACTGCAGAAATGTTTCTCACAGCAGAAAAGCAGCAGTGAGCCTTTAAATGAAAGTTTTAAACAGCTAAAGGAGCCTCTAGAGAAAGCTTTTAACTGCAAACAAGTTAGCAGAATCAAACAACCCAACAGATGCTTAATAAAAGTGGAGCAATTTCCACTTAATACCTCACACACAGTGAAACTAGCTAGAAAAATATACTTTAGACAAAGTGATATAAATAACTCGAAAAAATAAGCAAAAAAGGATACTTAATGCTATATATTATAGATCCGTGTTTGCTCAGTGTCCTTCCTTCGATTAGCTCAGTGAGAAATGGCAGAAACACTCACAAACTTAACTTCTTAGGTAACAGAAAGTTGAAACTTGAGACAACTTTAATAAAAAGCTCAAAAGAACCAATGAGGTGCTTAGTCTAAGTTGTAGTCCAGGTGACCTCACTCAGCCAATGACCTTAAACAATACTCTCTCACTGAAATGCCTGATGGCTTTGGCTAAATTAAAATGTCCCTGAACATGTGTTTAGACACACAGCCTCCACAAACAATAGGCCCAAAATCAAGCCTGAATATAGACAATGCTACAAGTATCCACACTAGTCAGAAACAAACTGAAGAAATGTTTCTCACAGCAGAAAAACAGCAGTGAGACTTTAAATGAAAGTTTAAACAGCTAATGGAGCCTATAGAGAAAGCTTTTAACTGCAAACAAGTTATCAGAATCAGACAACCCAACAGATACTTAATAAAAATGGACAATGTTCAGCTAATACCTCACACAATGTGAAACTAGCTAGAAAAATATACAGTAGACAAAGTGCTACAAATAACTCGAAAAAATAAGCAAAAAAACAGTATACTTAATGTTATATATTATAGATCTGAGTTTGCTCAGTGTCTTTCCTTAGATTAGCTCAGTGTGAAATGGCAGAAACACTCACAAACTTAACTTCTTAGGTAACAGAAAGTTGAAACCTGAGACAACTTTAAAAAAAAGCTCAAAAGATCCAATGAGGTGCTTAGTCTAAGCTGTAGTCCAGGTGACCTCTCTCTCACAGAAATGCCTGATGGCTTTGGCTAAACCAAGATGTCCCTGAACATGTGCTCAGACACATGGCCTCAACAAACACTAGGACCAAACACAAGCCTGAATATGGACAATGCTACAAATATCCACACTACTTAGAAATAAACTGCAGAAATGTTTCTCACAAACGAAAAGCAGCAGTGAGCATTTAAATGAAAGTTTTAAACAGCTAAAGGAGCATCAAGAGAAAGCTTTTAACTGCAAACAAGTTATCAGAATCAAACACAACAGATGCTTAATAAAAGTGGACAATTTCCAGTTAATACCTCACACACAGTGAAACTAGCTAAAACATTATACAGTAGACAACATGCTATAAATAACTCGAAAAAATAAGCTAAAAACATAATACTTAATGTTATATATTATAGATCTGAGTTTGCTCAGTCTGAAATGGCAGAAACACTCACAAACTTAACTTCTTAGGTAACAGAAAGTTGAAATATGAGACAACTTGAAAAGAAAAGCTCAAAAGAACCAATGAGGTGCTTAGTCTAAGCAGGAGTCCATGTGACCTCAGTCGGCCAATGACCTTAAACAATTCTTTCTCACTGAAATGCCTGATGGCTTTGGCTAAATATGTGCTCAGACACACAGCCTCCACAAACACTAGGCCCAAACACAAGCCTGAATATGGACAATGCTACAAATATACACACTACTTAGAAACAAACTGCAGAAATGTTTCTCACAGCAGAAAAGCAGCAGTGAGCCTTTAAATGAAAGTTTTAAACAGCTAAAGGAGCCTCTAGAGAAAGCTTTTAACTGCAAACAAGTTATCAGAATCAAACAACCCAACAGATGCTTAATAAAAGTGGACAATTTCTAGTTAATACCTCCTCACACTGTGAAACTAGCTAGAAAAATATACAGTAGACAAAGTGATATAAATAACTCGAAAAAAAAAAAAAACAGGATACTTAATGTCATATATTATAGAGCCGAGTTCGATTAGCTTAGTGTGAAATGGCAGAAACACTCACAAACTTAACTTCATAGGAAACAGAAATTTGAAACCTGAGACAACTTTAAAAAAACTCAAAAGAACCAATCAGGTGCTTAGTTCTAAACTGTAGTCCAGGTGACCTCAGTCAGCCAATGATCTTAAAGAATTATCTCTCACTGAAATGCCTGATGGCTTTGGCTAAATCAAGATGTCCCTCAACATGTGCTCAGACACACAGCCGCATCAAACACTAGGCCCAAACACAACCCTGAATATGGACAATGCTACAAATATCCACACTACTTAGAAACAAACTGCAGAAATGTTTCTCACAGCAGAAAAGCAGCAGTGAGCCTTTAAATGAAAGTTTTAAACATCTAAAGGAGCCTCTAGAGAAATCTTTTAACTGCAAACAAGTTAGCAGAATCAAACAACCCAACAGATGCTTAATAAAAGAGGACAATTTCCAGTTAATACCACACACACAGTGAAACTAGCTAGAAAAATATACAGTAGACAAAGTGCTATAAATAACTCGAAAAAATAAGCAAAAAAAGGATACTTATTGTTATATAGTATAGATCCGAGTTTGCTCAGTGACCTTCCTTCAATTAGCTCAGTGTGAAATGGCAGAAACACTCACAAACTTAACTTCTTAGGTAAAAGAAAGTTGAAACCTGAGACAACTTTAAAAAAAAGCTGAAAAGAACCAATGTCTAAGTTGTAGTCCAGGTGACCTCAGTCAGCCAATGACCTTAAACAATTCTCTCTCACTGAAATTCCTGATGGCTTTGGCTAAATCAAGATGTCCCTGAACATGTGTTGAGACACACACCCTCAACAAACACTAGGCCCAAACGCAAGCCTAAATATAGACAATGCTACAAATATCCACACTAGTTAGAAAAAACTGCAGAAATGTTTCTCACAGCAGAAAAGCAGTAGTGAGCCTTTAAATGAAAGCTTTAAACAGCTAAAGGAGCCTCAAGAGAAAGTATAAAGGAGTGCTGTGCCTTTAAGGGAAGTGGATATTCACAGGGGTGGTAGGTGGATGTAGTGCTTACTTAGTATGAGAGTGCTTACTTAGTAGACCTCAGTCAGCCAATGACCTTAAGTTATCAGAATCAAACAACCCAACAGATACTTAATAAAAGTGGAGGGGGCAGTTTCCAGTTAATACCTCACACACAGTGAAACTAGCTACAAAAATGAACAGTAGACAAAGTGCTATAAATAACTTGAAAAAATAATAAAAAAACAGGATACTTAATGTTATATATTATAGATCCGAGTTTGCTCAGTGTCCTTCCTTCGATTAGCTCAGTGTGAAATGGCAGAAACACTCAGAAACTTAGCTTCTTAGGTAACAGAAAGTTGAAACCTGAGACAACTTTAAAAAAAAGCTCAAAAAAAACAATGAGGTGCTTAGTCTAAGCTGTAGTTCAGGTGACCTCAGTCACCCAATGACCTTAAACAATTCTCTCTCACTGAAATGTCTGATGGCTTTGGCTAAATCAGGATGTCCCTGAACATGTGCTCAGACAGGCAGACTCTACAAACACTAGGCCCAAACACAAGCATGAATATGGACAATGCTACAAATATCCACACTACATAGAAACAAACTACAGAAATGTTTCTCACAGCAGAAAAGCAGCAGTGAGCCTTTAAATGAAAGTTTTAAACAGCTAAAGGAGCCTCTAGAGAAAGATTTTAACTGCAAACAAGTTATCAGAATCAAACAACCCAACAGATGCTTAATCAAAGTGGACAATTTCCAATTAATACCTCACACACAGTGAAACTAGCTAGAAAAATATACAGTAGACAAAGTGCTATAAATAACTTGAAAAAATAAGCAAAAAACAGGATACTTAATGTTATATATTATTGATCGGAGTTTGCTCAATGTCCTTCCTTCGATTAGCTCAGTATGGAATGGCAGAAACACTCACAAACAACTTCTTGGGTAACAGAAAGTTGAAACCTGAGACAACTTTAAAAAAAAACCTCAAAAAAAGCAATGAGGTGCTTAGTCTAAGCTGTAGTCCAGTTGGCCTCAGTCAGCTAATGACCTTAAACAATTATCTCTCACTGAAATGCCTGATGGCTTTGGCTAAACCAAGATGTCTTTGAACATGTGCTCAGACACACAGCCTCAACAAATACTAGGCCCAAACACAAGCCTGAATATGGACAATGCTATAAATATACACACTACTTAGAAACTAACTGCAGAAAAGTTTCTCACAGCAGAAAAACAGCAGTGAGCCTTTAAATGAAAGTTTTAAACAGCCAAAGGGGCTCTAGAGAAAGCTTTTAACTGCAAACAAGTTATCAGAATCAAACAACCCAAACAGATGCTTAATAAAAGTGGACACTTTCCAGTTAATACCTCATATACAGTGAAACTAGCTATAAAATTATACAGTAGACAAAGTGCTATAAATAACTCAAAAAATAAGCTAAAAAACAGGATACTTAATGTTATATATTATACATCCAAGTTTGCTCAGTGTGAAATGGCAGAAACACTCACAAACTTAATTTCTTAGGTAACAGAAAGTTGAAACCTGAGACAACTTTAAAAAAAAAGCGCAAAAGAACCAATGAGGTGCTTAGTCTAACCTGTAGTCCAGGTGACCTCAGTCAGCCAATGACCTTAAACATTTCTCTCTCACTGAAATGCCTGATGGCTTTGGCTAAACCAAGATGTCCCTGAACATGTCCTCAGACACACAATCCTTGTTTTCCCGATTCTCCTCGACTAGTTTAGACCAGTTTACAGGCTTTGCTGTATTCTGGGCTGTGGTGTAGTTCCTGTGTTGTCCATTACCTTACTTGGATAGAAGGAAGTTTATTTGCTCACCAGTGGGAGTGGGGAGCCTTGAGCAGCCTACCTGTCCCTGTAGGAAGTGACTTCAGCACAAGAGCTGTAGTAATTGGTTGTTTTGGACCATTTCTAGCTCTTTTGAAGTTCCCTGTTTAAAATCCGCGTTTGCACGGCTTTGTGCGGTTGTGCGCATAGCGCAGCGCCGGTTAAACAAGGTCAAACTTCTTCTGGCTCCGCCAAGTCTGCTCTTCAAATTTTCCCTTAAGGAAGCACTACTCTTAGTATAATCAGACTACTCGCTATATTATAAGTCTAGCACTTGTTCTCAAAACTTCTCTACTAAGTAAGCACTCTCATACTAGGTAAGCACTACATCCACCTACCACCACTGTGAATATCCACTTCCCTTAAAGGCACATCACTCCTTTATACTGTTCTAGCATGTTGAGTGGCAGAGTACTGGCGTCCTCTCCAGTTCAGCTGGTTAATCTGGGAATCTTGAGACAATGCTACAATTGTCTCATGTACACAGACAACCCTCTCCTCCTCCCAACAAACACAAATACATGTGAGAGATGCAACTATATAGCCAAACTGGAGGCTGAACTCTCTCAACTCAGGGCTGGCATGACCAGACAGGAGGAGATGGTAACCACACACACACAGCAAACCCAGTCCCACATAGACCTACCACAAATGCAAACCAAACACATAAAAACACAAAGACATACTCGGAGGCTCTAATAAAAAACTTACCAAAACAACAGAGGCTCCCAAAGCAGACATCCAAAAATCCACCACCTCAAAACAAAACACATGCAACACATACTTCAATAAATCAGTGTGTCAATCAATCACAGCCCTTAAGGCCAAACACCATGCCTGATACACTAGTAATAGGTGACTCTATAGTCAGACACACTGATGTCTCGCTTACCAGGCTAAACAAGGAGAGGGTGACTGTGAGCTGCCTATCGGGAGCTAGGATCCGCCACATAACGCACGCACTCAGGTCACTCCAAAGCAAGTACAAATATGACTCTGTCATTGTCCATGCTGGCGTGAATGACCTGAGACGTACCTCCCTGGACTACATGAAAAGAGACATAGAGGAGCTCTCTGATTATGTAGCCCAGGCTGGTATGACCCTGACCCTGAGCAGCATCTTGCCCTCACCAAGAATGATGCCACAATACAAAGACAAGATGATCAGCTTTAATAATTGGCTCAAGTACTGGTGTCATTCTAAGGGGATCCAATGTCTGTCTGCCTGGGATGACATGTTGGACAAGCCACGCTGCTTCGCAAGGGACGGCTTGCACCTGTCACCACTGGGCTTCCGGATATTGGCTAAGGCTCTTGCCACCCCCATAGTGCCTTTTTTAGGCAAGGATCAAAAGACAAACCCACCTCCTTAGAAAACAAAAATGGAAAAAAACTAAGGGTAATGCTGCTCAATGCCAGAAATCTAAATCTCAAGATGCAGGCACTCGATGCACTCCTCAGTATGGAGAACACTGACGTCTGTGCAGTAACTGAAACCTGGTTCAAGGCTCATGAGAGCACCCCAGCGCTACCAAGCTATACCTCGTATCATGCTTTTCGGCCCCAAAACCTGGGCTGAACCACAAAGGGAGGGGGAGTGTCCATATTCATCAAGGACACCCACACCTCCAGGTTAGTAGCAACACATGAAGCATCGGAGACCATACAGGTGCAACTAACCATAGGCAAAACTGCTATACAACTGGTAGCATGTTACAGACCACCCTCCCAATCTCAGGAAATCCACTCAGCCTTCCTGAAGACATTGGAGGATATGAATGTATCACAAAATACCATCATACTGGAAGACTTCAACTACCCTAACATAGATTGGGTACATTATTCTAGCCCTAACACCCTAGCCCAAAGGTTCCTGGAATTCATAAATTCAAATGCACTGGAACAACTAGTCACCTCTCCCACTAGGGGAGATAATATACTAGACCTGATCATCACAAACATGGGGACAAAATGCTCCACACCGGAGGTATACCCCTCACTAGTGAGATCTGACCACAAACTAATCACCCTGGATATACATATCCCACCTCCACCCCCAGCACAAAAGACCACAGTGAAAAACTTCTCAAAAGCAGACTTCACTCTTCTTAAGACTGAGATGGTATCCTTTAAGCCCACTGGGCCAGTGGATACCACATCCCACAATGCTGAATCCTTCACAAATGCTTTCTATGGACATCTCCAAGAATGCATGGATCATGCAATCCCAAATAAATCCAAGTCCCTCTCCACCAAAGGCAAGCGTCCTGTCTGGTGGACATCAGCCATTAACAAATTGTATAACAAAAGAAGGAAGCTACTGAACGACAGAGCAAAATCCCATAAAGGGAAGACATCTCTGATCAACACTAGCAGAAAACTACGTTCTCTCATAAAAACATCCAAGGCCAACTTTGAGAGAAAAATCGCTAAGGACACTAAAGATAACCACAAAGCCTTCTTCAGCTATGTTAGAAACCTGGAAACCCTCAGATATGCTCAGAGTTAGTTCACAACAACAAAAATACACTGAACCCACAGATATTGCCAACATTCTGGCTGACAGGTTCAGTGCAAATTTCTCCCCTCCCTCACCCCCAAAAGAAGAAATACTTATCCCAGCTGAATGTAATCTCCCTGTCATCTCAGATGTCCAGGTGAGAGCCCTCAGCAAAGCTAAAACACAGCATCAATGGGACCTGACGGTATCCCGGGTTGCGTGCTACGTGAACTCCAAGAGGAGCTAAACCCGCACATAAAAATGCTATTTAACCTTAGCCTTACTACAGGATATGTACCTGAACACTGGTGTACAGCAACAGTGGTCCCACTCCACAAAGGGGGTACCTCTACAGACCCTGGGAACTACCGCCCCATAAGCTTAACCAGCCTGGTCTGCAAAGCTATGGAAAGAATTATTATGGAACTCATAAACAGAGACATTGGGGACCTACAGACACTTGACCCCACCCAGTTCGGCTTTGTAAAGGGCAGATCCTGCCTTTTGAACCTGGTTGATGGAACAGTCACTAGAGCCATTGATGAGGGCAAAGCAGTCCATACAGCCTACCTGGACTTGGCTAAGGCCTTCGACACAATACCCCACTCAGGCATCATAGATAAGCTCAACAGCTTAAATGTAAACCCTTATGTCACTAGATGGGTTGCAAACTGGCTAAAGGACAGAACCCATAAAGTTAAAATTGCTGGAGCAATGTCAGACTCAAAGCCAGTCACAAGTGGTGTCCCACAGGGATCTGTCCTGGGACCCCTCTTGTTCGGCATTTATTTCTCAGATGTTAAAGCAAACATGGGAGGGTTGTGGCTGACAAAGTTCGCAGATGACTGCAAACTAGGTGCCATAGTCGATACACCAGCGGACACATACATCCTACAAAAAGGCCTCACAGTAACGGACAACTGGTGCCGGAGTCATGGCCTTAAACTAAATGCCAAAAATGTATAGTCATCCCCTTTGGGAAAAACAAAGTACCCACAAATTATCACATAGACAGCAACCCACTGAGTATGGAAAAAGTAATCAGAGACCTAGGGACCCAAGTCGACAGCGACCTCTCATTTGACACCCACGTTGCCAAAGTGGTTAGAAAAACATTCTACCTTGCACACCTTATCATGAAGGGATTCACATCCAGATCAAAGGATGTCATTGTACCCCTATGCTCCTCCCTCATCAGACCCATGGTTGAGTACAATGCCCCATTTGGTATGTACCTCACCCGGCATTTGCAACAGCTGGAGAGACCACAAAAGTACCTCACCAAGAGGACCAAGGGTCTCCAACATATGTCTTATTCTGCCAGACTAAAGAAACTCCAGCTCTATTCAGTAGCATACCGCCTGCTCAGAGGTGATCTCTGCCTGACATACAAGGCAATACAATCAGGAACTGATGGACATGCTCCACCTCAAAAAATCCAAATCCATCAGAACCACGAGAGCTAAAGACTTAAACCTCGGCACAAGTATGAATAGGACATGCTGGACGGATAGATTCATAACCCAGAGGCTTCCCATGATCTGGAACAAGATCCCAGTTCATGTTAGGCAGAGTCCCTCACTGATTCTCTTCAAGAGAAATCTTGATGAGTGGATGGGAGATCGTAAGTTTACCCCAGGGGTCACATCTGTGTCACTACTAGACAGGGCAGAGTAAACTAATTCTATTATATAAGGGACCTTCACTGTGTCACTACTAGACAGAGGCACAGTATTCTAAATCTATTCTGTGCATTTTGTACCATTTTAAGGGGTGGCGAATGCCACATCACTATGGCTAGGCTTACAAATGCCCCAGGGCAGATAGCCTAGTACTAAACTATGAAACTATGAAACCTCCACAAACACTAGGCCCAAACACAAGCCTGAATATGGACAATGCTACAAATATCCACACTACTTAGAAACAAACTGCAGAAATGTTTCTCACAGCAGAAAAGCAGCAGTGAGCATATAAATGAAAGTTTTAAACAGCTAAAGGAGCCTCTAGAGAAAGCTTTTAACTGCAAACAAGTTATCACAATCAAACAACCCAAACAGATGCTTAATAAAAGTGGACAATTTCCAGTTAATACCTCACACACAGTGAAACTAGCTAGAAAATTATACAGTAGACAATGTGCTATAAATAACTCGAAAAAATAAGCTAAAAAACAGGATACTTAATGTTATATATCATAGATCCGAGTTTGCTCAGTGTCCTTCCTTCGATTAGCTCAGTGTGAAATGGAACAAACACTCACAAATTTAAATTCTTAGGTAACAAAGTTGAAACCTGAGACAACTTTAAAAAAAAAAAAGCTCAAAAGAACCATTGAGGTGTTTAGTCTAAGCTGTAGTCCAGGTGACCTCACTCAGCCAATGACCTTAAACAATTCTCTCTCACTGAAATGCCTGATGGCTATGGCTAAATCAAGATTTCCCTGAACATGTGTTTAGACATACAGCCTCCACAAACACTAGGCCCAAATGCAAGCCTGAATATAGACAATGCTACAAATATCCACTCTACTTAGAAACAAATTGCAGAAATGTTTCTCAAAGCAGAAAAGCAACAGTGAGCCTTTAAATGAAAGCTTTAAACAGCTAAAAGAGCCTCTAGAGAAAGCTTTTAACTGCAAACAAGTTATCAGAATCAAACAACCCAACAGATGCTTAATAAAAGTGGACAATTTCCAGTTAATACCTCACACACAGTGAAACAAGCTAGAAAAATATACAGTAGACAAAGTCCTATAAATAACTCGAAAAAATAAGCTAAAAAACAGGATACTTAATGTTATATATTATAGATCTGAGTTTGCTCATTGTGAAATGGCAGAAACACTCACCAACATAACTTCTTAGGTAACAAAAACTTGAAACCTGAGACAACTTTAAAAAAAAAAGCTCAAAAGAACCAATGAGGTGCTTAGTCCAAGCGGTAGTCCAGGTGACCTCTGTCAGCCAATGACCTTAAACAATTCTTTCTCACTGAAATGCCTGATAGCTTTGGCTAAACCAAAATGTCCCTGAACATGTGCTCAGACACACAGCCTCAACAAACAGTAGGCCCAAACACAAGCCTGAATATGGACAATGCTACAAATATCCACACTACTTAGAAACAAACTGCAGAAATGTTTCTCACAGCAGAAAAGCAGCAGTGAGTATTTAAATGAAAGTTTTAAACAGCTAAAGGAGCCTCTAGAGAAATCTTTTAACTGCAAACAAGTTATCAGAATCAAACAATCCAACAGACGCTTAATAAAAGTAGAAATTTTCCAACTAATACCTCACACCCAGTGAAACTAGCTAGAACATTATACAGCAGACAACGTGCTATAGGCTCCTTTAGCTGTTTAAAACTTTCATTTAAAGGCTCACTGCTGCTTTTCAGCTGTGAGAAACATTTCTGCAGTTTGTTTCCTACTCTCCCAACCTATTGGTATAGTGTTTTTATAGTTGGTGGCTTTGCAGTTGCCCGCCCCTAGTGTAAATTTGATCTGGGACCCTCCTCCCAGTCTAGTGTCATTACTTCATTCTACCCAGTACAGGGAGAACATTTGAGAAGGCCAATCACCTTAGTTTCTGCTACTCCGTTCTCTCTTTCCTTTCTCTCTTTCCACTTAAAAAAAACAAAAAAATGTATCTGCTTTTACTGTATTTGTGCTTCTTCCTACTTTATTTTGCTTTTGCGTCATCTTAAAAGTACTCAGTTGTATTTATTACTGCTTGGTGCAACTCATTCTAAGCCTTTTAGTTTAAGCACTTGGGCTTCAGACCAGTTGTTTTACATTAGGAAGGTTTGTGGTCTGCACTGTGGTGGCAGGACAGGTAGCTGACATCCTTCTAAGTTGGGAACTGCTGATTGAGGGCTCAGTGTCTGTCATTCTAAAAGTGTATTAGTTCTGGTTTAAGCACTTGGACTTCAGGCCAGTTATTTTACATTAAGAAGGTTCGTGGTCTGCACTCTTGTGGGAGGAGAGGCTGGACTCTGCCCTTCTGAGCTGGGAATTTCTGGTTAAAGGCTTATAGTGCCTGCATATTTGAACTGTTTCTTACTGAAATTGGTACACCTTGTTTGCTGTAGCATAGACTAGAGCCAGGCCTGCTGAATCTAGCTTTGTTTGTATGCTTGTTGTTTGTTTGCTTGTTATTTCCCTGAAACGCTAATTCCACCTAAAATGCAGCTTTTCAGCACTTCTGTGGATCCCTAGTGATATCTGCATTGCTTACTGTACTTATTTCCTTGTTTCACTTGAAAGAAAGTTACTGTTTGTTGTTTTTGCATTTAAGTTACCTGGCACTTGCTCACTAAGTCAGCACTAAAAAATTAAAAGCACTACACCCTCACAAACTCCCCTTCAGTACCTTGTTCCCCATTGGCCCTTTTTTCAATTATAAATAAATTCCCAATACTATTCTAACATGTCCAAAGGACAGTTGTCAATCTCCTCTCCGGTCCAGCTGGTGAATCTGGGAATCTTGAGGCAATGTTACAACTGCCTCATGTACACAGACAACCCTCTCCTCCTCCCAACAAATTCCAACACATGTGAGAGATGCAACCATATAGCCAAACTGGAGGCTAATCTCTCTCAACTCAGTACTGGCGTAACCAGTGAGGAGGAGAAGCAAACCACACTCACTACAATTCCAGTCTCACATAGACCTACCATGACAGCAAACCAAACACATAAACACACAAAAACATACTCGGAGGCTCTAAATAAAAATCTGCCTAAGCAGCAGAGACCTCCAAAGCAGACACCCATGCAACCACTACCCCAAAACAAAACACGTGCAACACAAAGCTCACAAAGCCAATGTGCCAAACAGTCACAGCCCTTAAGGCTAAACAACACACCTGCTACACTTGTAATAGGTGACTCTATCATCAGGCACACTGACGTCCCGCTCACCAGGCTGAACAAGGAGAAGGTCATGGTGAGCTGCTTGTCGGGCGCTAGGATCCGCCACATAACACAAGCACTCAGGTCACTCCAAGGCAAGTACAAATATGACTCACTCATTGTCCATGCTGGTGTGAATGACCTGAGACGTACCTCCCTGGACTACATGAAGAGAGACATAGAGGAGCTCTCTGAGCATGTAGCCCAGGCTGGTATGACCCTGACCTTGAGTAGCATCTTACCCTCACCATGAATTATGCCACAATATGAAGACAAGATGATCAATTTCAACAAATGGCTTAAGTATTGGTGTCAATCAAAGGGGATCCAATGCCTGTCAGCCTGGGATGACATGCTCGACAAGCCACGATGCTTCGCTAGGGACGGCTTGCACCCGTCACCCCTGGGCTTTCGGATATTGGCAAAGGCTCTTGCTACCCCCATAGTGCCATTTTTAGGCAAGGCTCAGAAGACAAACCCACCTCCATAGGTATCACAAGGGATAAGACACTAAGAGTAATGCTACTCAACGCCAGAAGTCTAAACCTCAAGATGCACACACTTGAAACTCTCCTTAGCATGGAGAACATCGATATCTGTGCAGTAACAGAAACCTGGTTCAAGGCTCCCGAGAGCACCCCAGCACAACCAGGTTATACCCCATACCATGCTTTTTGGCCCCAAAACTTGGACCGAACCACAAAAGGAGGGGGAGTATCAATATTCGTCAAAAATACCCACACCTCCAGGTTGGTGTCACAGCATGAAGCATCAGAGACTATTCATGTGCAACTAACAGTGGGTAAAACTGCCTTCCAGTTTATAGCCTGCTAAAGACCACCTTCCCAAACCCAGGAACCCCACTCGGCCTTCCTGAGAACACTGGTAAATATGAAGGTCTCTCCAAACACCATTATATTGGGCGACTTCAACTACCCAAACATAGACTGGGAACATTACTCTAGCTCCAACACCCTAGCCTAAAGGTTCCTACAATTTATAAACTCAAATGCTATGTAACAACTTGTTACCACTCCCACAAAAGGGGAAAATATACTGGACCTGATCATCACCAACATAGGGACTCTATGCTCCAGACCAGAAGTGTATCCCTCACTGGTAAGATCAGACCATAAACTAATCTCACTGGATATTCACATCCCGACCCCACCCCCTGCCCAGAAAACCACAGTGAAAAACTTCTCTAAAGCAAATTTCACACTCCTCAAAACTGAGGTGGAATCCTTCAAAGCCCCCGGGCCTGTGGAAAATACGGCCCAGACTGCAGAATCCTTTATAAACGCATTCTATGAACACCTTCAGGAATGCATGGATCATGCAATCCCAAATAAAACCAAGACCCAATCCTCCAAAGGCAGACGTCCTGTCTGGTGGACCCCAGCCATAAACAAACTATACAATATAAGGAGGAAGCTACTACATGATAGAGCAAAATCCCAAAAAGGGAAGGCATCTCTGATCAGTATTAGCAAAAAACTACGGGCACTCAAAATCATCTAAGGCCACCTTCGAGAGAAAAACTGCACAGGACACTAAGGATAATCACAAGGCTTTCTTTAGTTATGTTAGGAACCTGGGTGTGAATTCCCAGATATGCTAAGAATTAGTCCAAAATGACAAAAAATACACCGAACCCACAGACATTGCCAGCATCCTAGCTGACAAGTTCAGTGAAAACTTCTCCCCCCCCTCCCCACCAAAAGGGCAAATATCTATCCCAGCAGAGTGCTGCCCCCCTGACATCTCAGATGCTCAGGTAAGAGCTGCCCTCTCCAAAGCAAAAAACACAGCATCAATGGGACCAGACGGTGTCCCGGGCTGCATCCTACATGAACTCCAAGAAGTGCTAAACCCAAACATAAAACTACTGTTCAATCTCAGCCTTACTACAGGATATGTACCCAAAGAGTGGTGTACAGCAACAGTGGTCCCTCTCCACAAAATTGGTGGCTCAATGGATCATGGAAACTATCGTCCCATAAGCCTGACTAGCTTGGTCTGCAAAGCTATGGAAAGGATCATCATGGACCTCATAAATAAAGATATTGGGGACCTACAGACACTGGATGCTACCTAGTTCGGCTTTGTTAAGGGCAGATCCTGCCTCTTAAACCTGGTCAATTTCTTTGAAACAGTCACCAAGGCCATTGACGAGGGGAAGGTGGTCCACACAGCCTACATGGACCTCGCAAAAGCCTTCGATACAATACCCCACTCGGGCATTATAGATAAGCTCACCAGCTTAAATATAAACCCCTATGTCACTAGATGGGTTGCAAACTGGCTCAAGGACAGAACCCACATGGTTAGAATTGCTGGAGCCATGTCAGACTCCAAACCAGTTACAAGTGGCGTCCCACAAGGCTCAGTCCTGGGACCTCTATTGCTCAGTATATATTTTTCGGAGGTACAGGCCAACATGGAAGGACTGTGGCTGACCAAGTTCGCAGATGACTGCAAACTGGGTGCCATAATCGACTCTCCAGCCGACGCAAGCATCCTCCAAAAGGGCTTCATAGAAACAGACAACTGGTGTCAGAGCCATGGCCTCAATCTAAACGCCAAAAAGTGTATAGTCATCCCCTTTGGCAAAAACAAAGTGTCCACAAATTACCACATAGGTGGTAATCCATTAAGTACAGAAGAAGTAATTAGGGACCTGGGGACCCAAGTTGATAGCAATCTCTCATTTGACAACCACGTGGCCAAAGTGGTTAGAAAAACATTTTATATAGCCCACCTAATCATGAAGGGATTCACATCTAGATCAGGGGAGGTCATCGTGCCTCTTTACTCATCCCTCATCAGGCCCATAATTGAGTACAATGCCCATTTTGGGATGTACCTTGCCAGACACCTGCAGCAACTGGAAAGACCCCAAAAGTACCTCACCAAGAGGATCAAAGGGCTCAAACAGATGCCATATGCTGCCCAGTTAAAGAAACTCCAGCTCTACTCAGTGGCATGCTGCCTGCTCAGAGGCGATCTGTGCCTGACGTATAAAGCCATGTCCAACCCGGAATTAATGGACATGCTGCACCTCAGAAAATCCAAATCCCATCGAGCTACGCGCTCAAGAGACTTGAACCTCAGCACTGAAATAAATAGGACATGCTGAAGGGACAGATTCATAAACCAGAGGCTCCCTTCACTCTGGAATAAAATCCCAGTCCAGGTTAGGCAGAGTCCCTCATTGACTCTCTTCAAGAGGAATCTTGATGAGTGGATGGGAGATCGTAGGTTTACCCAGGGTATCACTTCGGTGTCACTGTTAGACAGACTCACAGTATACTAACCTCGAAAAAGAGCATAGCAAAATTAATTTAAAATGGGTGGTGAAAGCCAAACACACTTTGGCCAGGCTTATAAATGCCCTAGGGCAGATAGCCTAGTATGAACCTATGAACCTATAAATAACTCAAAACAAATAAGCTAAAAAACAAGATACTTAATGATATATATTATAGATCCGAGTTTGCTCAGTCTGAAATGGCAGAAACACTCACAAACTTAACTTCTTAGGTAACAGAAAGTTGAAATATGAGACAACTTTAAAAATAAAAAGCTCAAAAGAACGAACGAGGTGCTTAGTCTAAGCGGTAGTCCAGGTGACCTCAGTTGGCCAATGACCTTAAACATTTCTCTCTCACTGAAATGCCTGATGGCTTTGGCTAAATCAAGATGTCCATGAACATGTGCTCAGACACAGAGCATCCACAAACACTAGGCCCAATCACAAGCCTGAACATGGACAATGCTACAAATATACACACTACTTAGAAACAAACTGCAGAAATGTTTCACACAGCAGAAAAACAGCAGCGAGCATTTAAATGAAAGCTTTAAACAGCTAAAATGAGCCTCTAGAGAAAGCTTTTAACTGCAAACAAGCTATCAGAATCAAACAACACAACAGATTAGGTTCATAGGTTCATACTAGGCTATCTGCCCGAGGGCATTTACAAGCCTAGCCCTTCGTTTTGTGGCTTACGCCACCCCTTTAGTATGGGGAACTATACCCATTATTTTGCTGTGCCTCTGTCGAGCAGTGACACTGAGGTAATCCCTGGGGTATATCTGCGATCTCCCATCCATTGGTCAAGATTTCTCTTGAACAAGGCCAGCGAGGTGCTCTGCCTCACATGTACCGGGATTTTGTTCCACAGCATAGGGAGTCTTTGGGTGATGAATCTATCCCTCCAGCACGTCCTATTAATAGCCGTGTCAAGGTATAGGTTTACCTATACAGATGCTTAATAAAAGTGGACAATTTCCAGTTAATACCTCACACTGTGAAACTAGCTAGAAAAATATACAGTAGACAAAGTGCTATAAATAACTCGAAAAAAAAGCAAAAAAACAGGATACTTAATGTTATATATTATTGATTCGAATTTGCTCAGTGTCCTTACTTCAATTAGCTCAGTGTGAACTGGCAGAAACACTCACAAACTTAACTTCTTAGGTAACAGAAAGTTGAAACCTGAGACAACTTTTTAAAAAAATCTCAAAAGAACCAACAAAGTGCTTAGACTAAGCTGTAGTCCAGGTGACCTCAGTCAGCCAACGACCTTAAACAATTCTCTCTCACTGAAATGCCTGATGGCTTTGGCTAAATCAAGATGTCCCTGAACATGTGCTCAGACACACAGCCTCAACAAACACTGGACCCAAACACAAGCCTGAATATGGACAATGCTACAAAAATCCACACTACTTATAAACAAACTGCAGAAATGTTTCTCACAGCGGAAAAGCAGCAGTGAGCCTTTAAATGAAAGTTTTAAACAGCTAAAGGAGCCTCTAGAGAAAGCTTTTAACTGCAAACAAGTTATCAGAATCAAACAACCCAACAGATGCTTAATAAAGGAGGAGAATTTCCAGTTAATACCTCACATACAGTGAAACTAGCTAGAAACATATACAGTAGACAAAGTGCTATAAATATCTCGAAAAGAAAAGCAAAAAAAGGATACTTAATGTTATATATTATAGATCCGAGTTTGCTCAGTGACATTCCTTCGATTCGCTCAGTGTGAAATGGCAGAAACACTCACAAACTTAACTTCTTAGGTAACAGAAAGTTGAAACCTGAGACAACTTTAAAAAAAAGCTCAAAAGAACCAATGAGGTGCTTAGTCTAAGCTGTAATCCAGGTGACCTCAGTCAGCCAATGACCTTAAACAATTCTCTCTCACTGAAATGCCTGATGGCTTTGGCTAAATCAAGATGTCCCTGAACATGTGTTTAGACACACAGCCTCCACAAACACTAGGCCCAAACACAAGCCTGAATATGGACAATGCTACAAATATCCACACTACCTAGAAACAAACTGCAGAAATGTTTCTCACAGCAGAAAAGCAGCAGTGAGCATTTAAATGAAAGTTTTAAACAGCTAAACGAGCCTCTAGAGAAAGCTTTTAACTGGAAACAAGTTATCAGAATCAAGCCACCCAACAGATGCATAATAAAAGTGGAAAATTTCCAGTTAATGCCTCACACACAGTGAAACTAGCTATAAAAATATACAGTAGACAAAGTGCTATAAATAACTCGAAAAAAATAAGCAAAAAAACAGGGTACTTAATGTTAGATATTATAAATCGGAGTTTGCTCCGTGTCCTTCCTTTGATTAGCTCAGTTTGAAATGGCAGAAATACTCACAAACTTAACTTCTTAGGTAACAGAAAGTTGAAACCTGAGACATCTTTTAAAAAAAAGCTCAAAAGAACCAATGAGGTGCTTAGTCTAAGCTGTAGTCCAGGTGACCTCAGTCAGCCAATGACCTTAAACAATTCTCTCTCACTGAAATGCCTGATGGCTTTGGCTAAATCAAGATGTCCCTGAACATGTGTTTAAACACACAGCCTCCACAAACACTAGGCCCAAACGCAAGCCTAAATATAGACAATGATACAAATATCTACACTTGTTAGAAACAAACTGCAAAAATGTTTCTCACAGCAGAAAAGCAGCAGTGAGCCTTTAAATGAAAGCTTTAAACAGCTAAAAGAGCCTCAAGAGAAAGCTTTTAAGTGCAAACAAGTTATCAGAATCAAACTACCCAACAGATCCATAATAAAAGAGGACAGTTTCCAGGTAATACCTCACACACAGTGAAACTAACTAGAAAAATGTACAGTAGACAAAGTGCTATAAATAACATGAAAAAAATAAGCAAAAAAACAGGATACTTAATGTTATATATTATAGATCCATGTTTGCACAGTATCCTTCCTTCGATTAGTTGAGTGTGAAATGGCAAAAACACTCACAAACTTAACTTCTTGGGTAACAGATAGTTGAATCCACAGACAACTTTAAAAAAAAATGCTCAAGAGAACCAACGAGGTGCTTAGTCTAAGCTGTAGTCCAGGTGACCTCAGTCAGCCAATGACCTTAAACATTTCTCTCTCACTGAAACGCCTGATGGCTTTGGCTAAATCAAGATGTCCATGAACATGTGCCCAGACACAGAGCATCCACAAACACTAGGCCCAATCACAAGCCTGAACATGGACAATGCTACAAATATACACACTACTTAGAAACAAACTGCAGAAATGTTTCACACAGCAGAAAAACAGCAGCGAGCCTTTAAATGAAAGTTTTAAACAGCTAAATGAGCCTCTAGAGAAAGCTTTTAACTGCAAACAAGCTATCAGAATCAAACAACACAACAGATGCTTAATAAAAGTGGACAATTTCTAGTTAATACCTCACACTGTGAAACTAGCTAGAAAAATATACAGTAGACAAAGTGCTATAAATAACTCGAAAAAAAAAAGCAAAAAAACAGGATACTTAATGTTATATATTATTGATTCAAGTTTGCTCAGTTTCCTTACTTCAATTAGCTCAGTGTGAACTGGCAGAAACACTCACAAACTTAACTTCTTAGGTAACAGAAAGTTGAAACCTGAGACAACTTTTAAAAAAAATCTCAAAAGAACCAACAAAGTGCTTAGTCTAAGCTGTAGTCCAGGTGACCTCAGTCAGCCAACGACCTTAAACAATTCTCTCTCACTGAAATGCCTGATGGCTTTGGCTAAATCAAGATGTCCCTGAACATGTGCTCAGACACACAGCCTCAACAAACACTGGACCCAAACACAAGCCTGAATATGGACAATGCTACAAAAATCCACACTACTTATAAACAAACTGCAGAAATGTTTCTCACAGCAGAAAAGCAGCAGTGAGCCTTTAAATGAAAGTTTTAAACATCTAAAGGAGCATCTAGAGAAAGCTTTTAATGTGAAACACGTTGTCAGAATCAAACAACCCAACAGATGCTTACGAAAAGTGGACAATGTCCACTTAATACCTCACACACAGTGAAACTAGCTAGAAAAATATACATTAGTCAAAGTGATATACATAACTCGAAAAAATAAGCAAAAAAACAGGATACTTAATGTCATATATTATACAGGATACTTAATGTCATATATTATAGATCCAAGTTTGCTCAGTGCCCTTCCTTCGATTAGCTTAGTGTGAAATGGCAGAAACACTCACAAACTTAACTTCGTAGGAAACAGAAAGTTGAAACCTTGAGACAACTTTAAAAAAAGCTCAAAAGAACCAATGAGGTGCTTAGTCTAAGCTGTAGTCCAGGTGACCTCAGTCAGCCAATGATCTTAAACAATTCTCTCTCACTGAAATGCCTGATGGCTTTGACTAAATCAAGATGTCCCTCAACATGTGCTCAGACACACAGCCTCCACAAACACTATGCCCAAACACAAGCCTGAATATGGACAATGCTACAAATATCCACACTACATAGAAACAAACTGCAGAAATGTTTCTCACATCAGAAAAGCAGCAGTGAGCCTTTAAATGAAAGTTTTAAACAGCTAAAGGAGCCTCTAGAGAAAGCTTTTAACTGCAAACAAGTTATCAGAATCAACCCAACAGATGCTTAATAAAAGAGGAGAATTTCCAGTTAATACCTCACATACAGTGAAACTAGCTAGAAACATATACAGTAGACAAAGTGCTATAAATAACTCAAAAAGAAAAGCAAAAAAAAGGATACTTAATGTTATATATTATAGATCCGAGTTTGCTCAGTGACATTCCTTCGATTCGCTCAGTGTGAAATGGCAGAAACACTCACAAACTTAACTTCTTAGGTAACAGAAAGTTGAAACCTGAGACAACTTAAAAAAAAAGCTCAAAAGAACCAATGAGGTGCTTAGTCTAAGCTGTAGTCCAGGTGACCTCAGTCAGCCAATGACCTTAAACAATTCTCTCTCACTGAAATGCCTGATGGCTTTGGCTAAATCAAGATGTCCCTGAACATGTGTTTAGACACACAGCCTCCACAAACACTAGGCCCAAACACAAGCCTGAATATGGACAATGCTACAAATATCCACACTACCTAGAAACAAACTGCAGAAATGTTTCTCACAGCAGAAAAGCAGCAGTGAGCATTTAAATGAAAGTTTTAAACAGCTAAACGAGCCTCTAGAGAAAGCTTTTAACTGGAAACAAGTTATCAGAATCAAGCCACCCAACAGCTGCATAATAAAAGTGGAAAATTTCCAGTTAATACCTCAAACACAGTGAAACTAGCTATAAAAATATACAGTAGACAAAGTGCTATAAATAACTTGAAAAAAATAAGCAAAAAACAGGGTACTTAATGTTAGATATTATAAATTGGAGTTTGCTCAATGTCCTTCCTTTGATTAGCTCAGTTTGAAATGGCAGAAATACTCACAAACTTAACTTCTTAGGTAACAGAAAGTTGAAACCTGAGACATCTTTAAAAAAAAAGCTCAAAAGAACCAATGAGGTGCTTAGTCTAAGCTCTAGTCCAGGTGACCTCAGTCAGCCAATGACCTTAAACAATTCTCTCTCACTGAAATGCCTGATGGCTTTGGCTAAATTAAGATGTCCCTGAACATGTGTTTAAACACACAGCCTCCACAAACACTAGGCCCAAACGCAAGCCTAAATATAGACAATGATACAAATATCTACACTTGTTAGAAACAAACTGCAGAAATGTTTCTCACAGCAGAAAATCAGCAGGGAGCCTTTAAATGAAAGCTTTAAACAGCTAAAAGAGCCTCAAGAGAAAGCTTTTAACTGCAAACAAGTTATCAGAATCAAACTACCCAACAGATCCATAATAAAAGAGGACAGTTTCCAGGTAATACCTCACACACAGTGAAACTAACTAGAAAAATGTACAGTAGACAAAGTGCTATAAATAACACGAAACAAATAAGCAAAAAAACAGGATACTTAATGTTATATATTATAGATCCATGTTTGCACAGTATCTTTCCTTCGATTAGCTGAGTGTGAAATGGCAAAAACACTCACAAACTTAACTTCTTGGGTAACAGAAAGTTGAATCCACAGACAACTTTAAAAAAACATGCTCAAGAGAACCAACGAGGTGCTTAGTCTAAGCTGTAGTCCAGGTGACCTCAGTCAGCCAATGACCTTAAACATTTCTCTCTCACTGAAATGCCTGATGGCTTTGGCTAAACCAAGATGTCCCTGAACATGTGCTCAGACACAGAGCATCCACAAACACTAGGCCCAATCACAAGCCTGAACATGGACAATGCTACAAATATACACACTACTTAGAAACAAACTGCAGAAATGTTTCTCACAGCAGAAAAACAGCAGTGAGCCTGTAAATGGAAGTTTTAAACAGCTAAAGGAGCCTCTAGAGAAAGCTTTTAACTGCAAAATTATCAGAATCAAACCCAACAACAGATGCTTAATAAAAGTGGACAATTTCCAGTTAATACTTCACACACAGTGAAACTAGCTAGAAAAATATACAGTAGACAAAGTGCTATAAATAACTCGAACAAATAAGCAAAAACAGGATACTTAATGTTATATATTATAAATCCGAGTTTGCTCAGTGTCCTTCCTTCAATTAGCTCAGTGTGAAATGGCAGAAACACTCACAAATTTAACTTCTTAGGTAACAGAAAGTTGAAACCTGAGACAACATTAAAAAAAAGCTCAAAAGAACCAATGAGGTGCTTGGTCTAAGCTGTAGTCCAGGTGACCTCAGTCAGCCAATGACCTTAAACAATTCTCTCTCAATGAAATGCCTGATGGCTTTGGCTAAACCAAGATGTCCCTGAACATGTGGTCAGGCACAAAGCCTCAACAAACACAAGGCCCAAACAAAAGCCTAAATATGGACAATGCTAAAAATATTCACACTACTTAGAAACAAACTGCAGAAATGTTTCTCATATCAGAAAAGCAGCAGTGAGTCTTTAAATGAAAGTTTTAAACAGCTAAAGGAGCCTCTAGAGAAAGCTTTTAACTGCAAACAAGTTATCAGAATCAAACTACCCAACAGATTAGGTTCAAACGGTCACAGATTAGTACTAAGCTAACTGCCCTTGTGAGC
Organism: Protopterus annectens; assembly: GCF_019279795.1. Classification (NCBI taxonomy): domain Eukaryota; kingdom Metazoa; phylum Chordata; order Ceratodontiformes; family Protopteridae; genus Protopterus; species Protopterus annectens. Next base: position 1,216,478,277 of record NC_056726.1, read on the forward strand.
CATTTTAAGCCTAGCCAATTATCCTTTGTGAGACTCAAACCCTGCATCGTGCATTTCTAGGGCAAACACCTTAACCTTTAGCCACCCTCCAAACCAGATGCTTAATAAAAGTGGACAATGTTCAGTTAATTCCTCACACACAGTGAAACTAGCTAGAAAAATATACAGTAGACAAAGTGCTATAAATAACTCAAAAAAATAAGCAAAAAAACAGGATACTTAATGTTATATATTATAGATCCGAGTTTGCTCAATGTCCTTCCTTCGATTAGCTCAGTGTGGAATGGCAGAAACACTCACAAACTTAACTTCTAAGGTAACAGAAAGTTGAAACCTCAGACAACTTTAAAAAAAAAAAAAAAAGCTCAAAAGAACCAGTGAGGTGCTTAGTCTAAGCAGTAGTCCAGGTGACCTCAGTCAGCCAATGACCTTAAACAATTCTCTCTCACTGAAATGCCTGATGGCTTTGGTTAAACCAAGATGTCCGTGAACATGTGCTGAGACACACAGCCTCAGCAAACACTAGGCCCAAACACAAGCTTGAATATGGACAATGCTATAAATATCCACACTACTTAGAAACAAACTGGAGAAATGTTTCTCACAGCAGAAAAGCAGCAGTGAGCCTTTAAATGAAAGTTTTAAACAGCTAAAGGAGCCTCCGGAGAAAGATTTTAAATGCAAACAAGTTATCAGAATCAAAAAAATCAACAAATGCTTAACAAAAGTGGAACATTTCCAGTTAATACCTCACACACAGTGAAACTAGCTAGAAAATTATACAGTAGACAAAGTGCTATAAATAACTCGAAAAAAATAAGCTAAAAAATGGGATACTTAATGTTATATATTATAGATCCAAGTTTGCTCAGTATGAAATGGCAGAAACACTCACAAACTTAACTTCTTAGGTAAGAGAATGTTGAAACCTGAGACAACTTTAAAAAAAAGCTCAAAAGAACCAATGAGGTGCTTAGTCTAAGCTGGAGTCCAGGTGACCTCAGCCAGCCAATGACCTTAAACAATTCTCTCTCAATGAAATGCCTGGTGGCTTTGGCTAAATCAAGATGTCCCTGAACATGTGCTCAGACACAGAGCCTCCACAAACACTAGGCTCAAACACAAGCCTGAATATGGACAATGCTACAAATATCCACACTACTTAGAAACAAACTGCAGGAATGGTTCTCACAGCAGAAAAGCAGCAGTGAGCCATTAAATTAAAGTTTTAAATAGCTAAAGGATCCTCTATAGAAAGCTTTTAATGGCAAACAAGTTATCAGAATTAAGCAACCCAAAAGATGCTTAATAAAAGTGGACAATTTCCAGCTAATACCTCACACACTGTGAAACTAGCTAGAAAATATATACAGTAGACAAAGTGCTATAAATAAGCGAAAAAAAAAAGGATACTTAATGTTGTATAGTATAGATCCAAGTTTTCTCAGTGTCCTTCTTTCGATTAGCTCAGTGTGAAATGGCAGAAACACTCACAAACCTAACTTCTTCGATAGCAGAAAGTTGAAACCTGAGAGAACCTTTTAAAAAAAAGCTCAAAAGAACCAGTGAGGTGCTTAGTCTAAGCTGGAGTCCAGGTGACCTCAGTCAGCCAATGACCTTAAACAATTCTCTCTCAAAGAAATGCCTTGATGGCTTTGGCTAAATCAAGATGTCCCTGAACATGTGCTCAGAGACACAGGCTCCACAAACACTAAGCCCAAACACAAGCCTGAATATGGACAATGCTACAAATATCCACACTACTTAGATACAAACTGCAGAAATGTTTCTCATAGCAGAAAAGCATCAGTGAGCCTTTAAATGAAAGTTTTAAACAGTTAAAATAGCCTCTAGAGAAAGCTATTAACTGCAAACAAGTTATCAGAATCAAACAACCCAACATATGCTTAATAAAAGTGGACAATGTTCAGCTACTACCTCACACAATGTGAAACTAGCTAGAAAAATATACAGTAGACAAAGTGCTACAAATAACTCGAAAAAAATAAGCAAAAAAAAAAAAAACAGGATACTTAATGTTATATATTATATATCTGAGTTTGCTCAGTGTCCTTCCTTCAATTAGCTCAGTGTAAAATGGCAGAAACACTCACAAACTTAACATCTTAGGTAACAGAAAGTTGAAACCTGGGACAACTTAAAAATAAAAGTTCAAAAGAACCAATGGGGTGCTTAGTCCTAGCGGTAGTCCAGTTGACCTCAGTCAGCCAATGACCTTAAACAATTCTCTCTCACTGAAATGCCTGATGGCTTTGGCTAAACCAAGATGTCCCTGAACATGCGCTCAGACACACAGCCTCCACAAACACTAGGCCCAAACACAAGCCTGAAAAAGGACAATCCTACAAATATCCACACTACTTAGAAACAAACTGCAGAAATGTTTCTCACAGCAGAAAAGCAGAAGTGTGCCTTTAAAAGAAAGTTTTAAACAGCTAAAGGAACCTCTAGAGAAAGCTTTTAACAGCAAACAAGTTATCAGAAACAAACAACCCAATAGATACTTAATAAAAGTGGACAATTTGCAGTTCATACCTCAACACAGTGTAACTAGCTAGAAAAATATACAGTACACAAAGTGCTATAAATAACTCGCAAAAATAAGCAAAAAAACAGGATACTTAATGTTATATATTATAGATCCGAGTTTGCTTAGTGTCCTTCCTTTGATTAGCTCAATGTGAAATGGCAGAAACACTCACAAACTTAACTTCTTAGGTAACAGAAAGTTGAAACCTGAGACAACAAAAAAAAAAAGCTCAAAAGAACCAATGAGGTGCTTAGACTAAGTTGTACTCCAGGTGACCTCAGTCAGCCAATGACCTTAAACAATTCTCTCTCACTGAAATGCCTGATGGATTTGGCTAAATCAAGATGTCCCTGAACATGTGTTTAGACACACAGCCTCCACAAACACTAGGCCCAAACACAAGCCTGAATATAGAGAATGCTACAAATATCCACACTACTTAGAAACAAACTGGAGAAATGTTTCTCACAGCAAAAAAGCAGCAATGAGCCTTTAAATGAAAGTTTTAAACAGCTAATGGAGCTTCTAGAGAAAGTTTTTAACTGCAAACAAGTTATCAGAATCAAACAACCCAATAGATACTTAATAAAAGTGGACAATTTCCAGTTCATACCTCAACACAGTGTAACTAGCTAGAAAAATATACAGTAGACAAAGTGCTATAAATAACTCGCAAAAATAAGCAAAAAAACAGGATACTTAATGTTATATATTATAGATCTGAGTTTGCTTAGTGTCCTTCCTTTGATTAGCTCAATGTGAAATGGCAGAAACACTCACAAACTTAACTTCTTAGGTAACAGAAAGTTGAAACCTGAGACAACTTTAAAAAAAAGCTCAAAAGAACCAATGAGGTGCTTAGTCTAAGTTGTAGTCCAGGTGACCTCAGTCAGCCAATGACCTTAAACAATTCTCTCTCACTGAAATGCCTGATGGATTTGGCTAAATCAAGATGTCCCTGAACATGTATTTAGGCACACAGCCTCCACAAACACTAGGCCCAAAAACAAGGCTGAATATAGAGAATGCTACAAATATCCACACTACTTAGAAAAACTGGAGAAATGTTTCTCACAGCAAAAAAGCACCAGTGAGCCTTTAAATGAAAGTTTTAAACAGCTAAAGGAGCTTCTAGAGAAAGCTTTTAACTGCAAACAAGTTATCAGAATCAAACAACCCAACATATGCTTAATAAAAGTGGACATTTTCCAGTTAATACCTCACACACAGTGAAATTAGCTGGAAAAATATACAGTAGACAAAGTGCTATAAATAACTCAAAAAACAAGGATACTTAATGGTATATATTATAGATCCAGGTTTCCTCAGTGTCCTTCCTTCGATTAGCTCAGTGTGAAATGGCAGAAACACTCACAAATGTGACTTCTTAGGTAACAGAAATTTGAAATCTGAGACACCTTTAAAAAAAGCTCAAAAGAGCCAATGAAGTGCTTAGTCTAATCTGTAGTCCAGGTGACCTCAGTCAGCCAATGACCTTAAACAATTCTCTGTCACTGAAATGCCTGATTGCTTTGGCTAAACCAATATATCCCTGAACATGTGCTCAGACACACAGCCTCAACAAACACTAGGCCCAAACACAAGCCTGAATATGGACAATGCTACAAATATCCAAACTACTAAGAAACAAAAAGCAGCAGTGAGCCATTAAATTAAAGTTTTAAATAGCTAAAGGATCCTCTATAGAAAGCTTTTAACGGCAAACAAGTTATCAGAATCATGCAACCCAAAAGATGCTTAATAAAAGTGGACAATTTCCAGCTAATACCTCACACACTGTGAAACTAGCTAGAAAAATATACAGTAGACAAAGTGCTATAAATAACTTGAAAAAATAAGCAAAAAAAAAAGGATACTTAATGTTGTATAATATAGATCCAAGTTTTCTCAGTGTCCTTCTTTCAATTAGCTCAGTGTGAAATGGCAGAAACACTCACAAACCTAACTTCTTAGATAGCAGAAAGTTGAAACCTGAGACAACTTTTTAAAAAAAAGCTCAAAAGAACCAGTGAGGTGCTTAGTCTAAGCTGGAGTCCACATGACCTCAGTCAGCCAATGACTTTAAACAATTCTCTCTCAAAGAAATGCCTGATGGCTTTGGCTAAATCAAGATGTCCCTGAACATATGCTCAGAGACACAGCCTCCACAAACACTAAGCCCAAACACAAGCCTGAATATGAACAATTCTACAAATATCCACACTACTTAGATACAAACTGCAGAAATGTTTCTCATAGCAGAAAAGCATCAGTGAGCCTTTAAATGAAAGTTTTAAACAGCTAAAATAGCCTCTAGCGAAAGCTTTTAACTGCAAACAACTTATCAGAATCAAACAACCCAACAGATGCTTAATAAAAGTGGACAATTTCCAGTTAATACCTCACACACAGTGAAACTAGCTAGAAAAATATACAGTAGACAAAGTGCTACAAATAACTCGAACAAAATAAGCAAAAAAAAAAAAAACAGGATACTTAATATTATATATTATATATCCGAGTTTGCTCAGTGTCCTTCCTTCAATTAGCTCAGTGCAAAATGGCAGAAACACTCACAAACTTAACTTCTTATGTAACAGAAAGTTGAAACCTGGGACAACTTAAAAAAAAAAGTTCAAAAGAACCAATGGGGTGCTTAATCTAAGCGGTAGTCCAGTTGACCTCAGTCAGCCAATGACCTTAAACAATTCTCTCTCACTGAAATGCCTGATGGCTTTGGCTAAACCAAGATGTCCCTGAACATGTGCTCAGACACACAGCCTCCACAAACACTAGGCCCAAACACAAGCCTGAAAAAGGACAATCCTACAAATATCCACACTACTTAGAAACAAACTGCAGAAATGTTTCTCACAGCAGAAAAGCAGAAGTGTGCCTTTAAATGAAAGTTTTAAACAGCTAAAGGAACCTCTAGAGAAAGCTTTTAACTGCAAACAAGTTATCAGAAACAAACAACCCAATAGATACTTAATAAAAGTGGACAATTTCCAGTTCATACCTCAACACAGTGTAACTAGCTAGAAAAATATACAGTAGACAAAGTGCTATAAATAACTCGCAAAAATAAGCAAAAAAACAGGATACTTAATGTTATATATTATAGATCCGAGTTTGCTTAGTGTCCTTCCTTTGATTAGCTCAATGTGAAATGGCAGAAACACTCACAAACATAACTTCTTAGATAGCAGAAAGTTGAAACCTGAGACAGCTTTTTAAAAAAAAGCTCAAAAGAACCAGTGAGGTGCTTAGTCTAAGCTGGAGTCCAGGTGACCTCAGTCAGCCAATGACCTTAAACAATTCTCTCTCAAAGAAATGCCTGATGGCTTTGGCTAAATCAAGATGTCCCTGAACATGTGCTCAGACACACAGCCTCCACAAACACTAGGCCCAAACACATGCCTGAATATGGACAATGCTACAAATATCCACACTACTTAGAAACAAACTGCAGAAATGTTTCTTACAGCAGAAAAGCAGCAATGATCCTTTAAATGACAGTTTTAAACAGCTAAAAGAGCCTCTAGAGAAACTTTTAACTGCAAACAAGTTATCAGAATCAAACAACCCAACAGATGCTTAATAAAAGTGGACAATTTCCAGTTAATACCACACACACAGTGAAACTAGCTAGAAAAATATACAGTAGACAAAGTGCTATATATAACTCGAAAAAATAAAAAGAAGGATACTTAATGTTATATATTATAGATCCGAGTTTTCTCAGTGTCCTTCCTTCGATTAGCTCAGTGTGAAATGGCAGAAACACTCACAAACTTAACTTCTTAGGTAACAGAAAGTTGAAACCTGAGACAACTTTAAAAAAAAAACTCAAAAGAACCAATGAGGTGCTTAGTCTAAGCTGAAGTCCAGGTACACTCAGTCAGCCAATGACCTTAAAAGATTCTCTCTCACTGAAATACCTGATGGCTTTGGTTAAACCAAGATGTCCCTGAACATGTGCTCAGACACATAGCCTCCACAGAGACTAGGCCCAAACGCAAGCATGAATATGGACAATCCTACAAATATCCACATTACTTAGAAACAAACTGCAGAAATGTTTCTCTCAGCAGAAAAGCAGAAGTGAGCCTTTAAATGAAAGTTTTAAACATGTAAAGGAACCTCTAGCGAAAGCATTTAACTGCAAACAAGTTATCAGAATCAAACAACCCAACAGATACTTAATAAAAGTGTACAATTTCTAGTTAATACCTCAACACTGAAACTAGCTGGAAGAATATACAGTTGACAAAGTGCTATAAATAACTCGAAAAAATAAGCAAAAAAACAGGATACTTAATGCTATATATTATAGATCCGAGTTTGCTAATTGTCCTTCCTTCGGTTAGCTCAGTGTGAAATGGCAGAAACACTCACAAACTTAACTTCTTAGGTAACAGAAAGTTGAAACCTGAGACACTTTTAAAAAAAAAGCTCAAAAGAACCAATGAGGTGCTTAGTCTAAGCTGTAGTACAGGTGACCTCAGTCAGCCAATGACCTCAAACAATTCTCTGTCACTGAAATGCCTGATTGCTTTGGCTAAACCAATATGTCCCTGAACATGTGCTCAGACTCACAGCCTCAACAAACTCTAGGCCCAAACACAAGCCTGAATATGGACAATGCTATAAATATCCAAACTACTTAGAAACAAACTGCAGAAATGTTTCACACAGAAGAAAAGCAGCAGTGAGCCATAAAATTAAAGTTTTAAATAGCTAAAGGAGCCTCTAGAGAAAGCTTTTAACTGCAAAGTTATCAGAATCAAACAACCCAAAAGATGCTTAATAAAACTGGACAATTTTCAGTTAATACCTCACACACACAGTGAAACTAGCTAGAAAAATATACAGTAGACAAAGTGCTATAAATAACTTGAAAAAATAGCAAAAAAACAGGATACTTAATGTTATATATTATAGATCCGAGTTTGCTCAATGTCCTTCCTTCGATTAGCTCAGTGTGGAATGGCAGAAACACTCACAAACTTAACTTCTTAGGTAACAGAAAGTTGAAACCTTACACAACTTTTAAAAAAAAAAAAAAAAGCTCAAAAGAACCAATGAGGTGCTTAGTCTAAGCGGTAGTCCAGGTGACCTCAGTCAGCCAATGACCTTAAACAATTCTCTCTCACTGAAATGCCTGATGGCTTTGGCTAAACCAAGATGTCCCTGAACATGTGCTCAGACACACAGCCTCAACAAACACTAGGCCCAAACACAAGCCTGCATATCGACAATGCTATAAATATCCACACTACTTAGAAACAAACTACAGAAATGTTTTTCACAGCAGAAAAGCAGCAGTGAGCCTATAAATTAAATTTTAAACAGCTAAAGCAGCCTCCAGAGAAAGATTTTAAATGCAAACAAGTTATCAGAATCAAAAAACCCAACAAATGCTTAATAAAAGTGGAACATTTCCAGTTAATACCGCACACACAGTGAAAACTAGCTAGAAAATTATACAGTAGACAAAGTGCTATAAATAACTCGAAAAAATAAGCTAAAAAATGGCATACTTAATGTTATATATTATAGATCCAAGTTTCCTCGGTGTGAAATGGCAGAAACACTCACAAACATAACTTCTTAGGTAACAGAAAGTTGAAACCTGAGACAACTTTAAAAAAAAAAGCTCAAAAGTACCAATGAGGTGCTTAGTCTAACCTGTAGTCCAGGTGACATCAGTCAGCCAATGACCTTAAACAATTCTCTCTTACTGAAATGCCTGATGGCTTTGGCTAAACCAAGATGTCCCTGAACACGTGCTCAGACACACAGCCTCCACAAACACTAGGCCCAAACACAAGCCTGAATATAGACAAAGCTACAAATATCCACACTACTTAGAAACAAACTGCAGAAATGTTTCTCACAGCAGAAAAGCAGCAGTGAGCCTTTAAATGAAAGTTTTAAAAAGCTAAAGGAGCCTCTAGAGAAAGCTTTTAACTGCAACCAAGTTATCAGAGTCAAACAACCCAACAGATGCTTAATAAAAGTGGACAATTTCCAGTTAATACCTCACACACAGTGAAACTGGCTAGAAAAACACACATTAGAAGAAGTGCTATAAATAATTTGAAAAAATAAGCAAAAAAAGGATACTTAATGTTATATATTATAGATCCGAGTTTGCTCAGTGTCATCCTTCAATTTGTTCAGTGTGAAATGGCAGAAACACTCACAAACTTAACTTCTTAGGTAACAGAAGGTTGAATCCTGAGACAACTTTAAAAAAAGCTTAAAAGAACCAATGAGGTGCTTAGTCTAAGCTGTAGTCCAGGTGACCTCAGCCAGCCAATGACCTTAAACAATTCTCTCTCACTGAAATGCCTGATGGCTTTGGCTAAATCAAGATGTCCCAGAACATGTGCTCAGACACAGAGCCTCCACAAACACTAGGCCCAAACACAAGCCTGAATATGGACAATGCTACAAATATCCACACTACTTAGAAACAAACTGCAGAAATGTTTCTCTCAGCAGAAAAGCAGAAGTGAGCCTTGAAATGGAAGTTTTAAACAGCTAAAAGAGCCTCAATAGAAAGCTTTTAACTGCAAACAAGTAATCAGAATCAAACAACCCAACAGATGCTTACTAAAAATGGACAATTTCCAGTTAATACCTCACACAGTGAACCTAGCTAGAAAAATATACAGTAGACAAAGTGCTGTAAATAACTCGAAAAAATAAGCAAAAAAACAGGATGCTTAATGTTATATATTATTGATCCGAGTTTGCTCAGTGTGCTTCCTTTGATTAGCTCAGTGTGAAATGGCAGAAACACTCACAAATTTAACTTCTTAGGTAACAGAAAGTTGAAACCTGTGACAACTTAAAAAAAAAAAAGCTCAAAAGAACCAATGAGGTGCTTAGTCTAAGTGGTAGTCCAGGTGACCTCAGTCAGCCAATGACCTTAAACAATTCTCTCTCACTGAAATGCCTGATGGCTTTGGCTAAATCAAGATGTCCCTGAACATGTGCTCAGACACACAGCCTCCACAAACACTAGGCCCAAACACAAGCCTGAATATGGACAATGCTTCAAATATACACACTACTTAGAAACTGCAGAAATGTTTCTCAAAGCAGAAAAGCAGCAGTGAGCCTTTAAATGAAAGTTTTAAACAGCTAAAGAAGCCTCTAGCGAAAGTTTTTAACTGCAAACAAGTTATCAGAATCAAACAACCCAACAGATGCTTAATAAAAGTGGACAGTTTCCAGTTAATACCTCACACACAGTGAAACTAGCTAGAAAAATATACAGTAGACAAGGTGCTATAAATAACTCAAAAAAAATAAGCAAATAAAAAACCAGGATACTTAATGTTATATATTATATATCCGAGTTTGCTCAGTGTCCTTCCTTCGATTAGCTCAGTGTGAAATGGCAGAAACACTCACAAACTTAACTTCTTAGGTAGCAGAAAGTTGAAACCTGAGACAACTTTTAAAAAAAAAGCTCAAAAGAACCAGTGAGGTGCTTAGTCTAAGCTGGAGTCCAGGTGACCTTAGTCAGCCAATGACCTTAAACAATTCTCCCTCAAAGAAATGCCTGATGGCTTTGCCTAAATCAAGATGTCCCTGAACATGTGCTCAGAGACACAGCCTCCACAAACACTAGGCCCAAACACAAGCCTGAATATGAACAATGCTACAAATATCCACACTACTTAGATACAAACTGCAGAAATGTTTCTCATAGCAGAAAAGCAGCAGTGAGCCTTTAAATGAAAGCTTTAAACAGCTAAAAGAGCCTCTAGAGAAAGCTTTTAACTGCAAACAAGTTATCAGAATCAAACAACCCAACAGATGCTTAATAAAAGTGGACAATTTCCAGTTAATACCTCACACACAGTGAAACTAGCTAGAAAAATATACAGTAGACAAAGTGCTACAAATAACTCAAAAAAAATAAGCAAAAAAAAAACCAGGATACTTAATGTTATATATTATATATCCGAGTTTGCTTAGTGTCCTTCCTTCGATTAGCTCAGTGTGAAATGGCAGAAACACTCACAAACTTAACTTCTTAGGTAACAGAAAGTTGAAACCTGGGACAACTTTAAAAAAAAAGCTCAAAAGAACCAATGGGGTGCTTAGTCTAAGCTGGAGTCCAGGTGCCCTCAGTCAGCCAATGACTTTAACCAATTCTCTCTCACTGAAATGTCTGATGGCTTTGGCTATATCAAGATGTCCCTGAACATGTGCTCAGACACACAGCCTCCACAAACACTAGGCCCAAACACATGCCTGAATATGGACAATGGTACAAATATCCACACTACTTAGAAACAAACTGCAGAAATGTTTCTCACAGCAGAAAAGCAGCACTGAGCCTTTAAAAGAAAGTTTTAAACAGCTAAAGGAGCCTCTAAAGAAAGCTTTTAACTACAAACAAGTTATCAGAATCAAACAACCCAACAGATGCTTAATAAAAGTGGACAATTTCCAGTTAATACCTCACACACAGTGAAACTAGCTAGAACAATATACAGTAGACAAAGTGCTATAAATAACTCAAAAAAATAAGCAAAAAACAGGATACTTAATGTTATATATTATAGATCCAAGTTTGCTCAGTGTCCTTCCTCCGATTAGCTCAGTGTGAAATGGCAGAAACACTCACAAACTTAACTTCTTAGGTAACAGAAAGTTGAAACCAGAGACAACTTAAAAGAAAACCTCAAAAGAACCAATGAGGTGCTTAGTCTAAGCTGAAGTCCAGGTAAACTCAGTCAGCCAATGACCTTAAACAATTCTCTCTCACTGAAATACCTGATGGCTTTGGTTAAACCAAGATGTCCCTGAACATGTGCTCAGATACATAGCCTCCACAAACTCTAGGCCCAAACACAAGCCTGAATATGGACAATCCTACAAATATCCACATTACTTAGAAACAAACTGCAGAAATGTTTCTCTCAGCAGAAAAGCAGAAGTGAGCCTTGAAAGGAAAGTTTTAAACAGCTAAAAGAGCCTCAATAGAAAGCTTTTAACTGCAAACAAGTAATCAGAATCAAACAACCCAACAGATGCTTACTAAAAATGGACAATTTCCAGTTAATACCTCACACAGTGAACCTAGCTAGAAAAATATACAGTAGACAAAGTGCTGTAAATAACTCGAAAAAATAAGCAAAAAAACAGGATGCTTAATGTTATATATTATTGATCCGAGTTTGCTCAGTGTGCTTCCTTTGATTAGCTCAGTGTGAAATGGCAGAAACACTCACAAACTTAACTTCTTAGGTAACAGAAAGTTGAAACCTGCGACATCTTAAAAAAAAAGCTTAAAAGAACCAATGAGGTGCTTAGTCTAAGTGGTAGTCCAGGTGACCTCAGTCAGCCAATGACCTTAAACAATTCTCTCTCACTGAAATGCCTGATGGCTTTGGCTAAATCAAGATGTCCCTGAACATGTGCTCAGACACACAGCCTCCACAAACACTAGGCTCAAACACAAGCCTGAATATGGACAATGCTTCAAATATACACACTACTTAGAAACTGCAGAAATGTTTTTCACAGCAGAAAAGCAGCAGTGAGCCTTTAAATGAAAGTTTTAAACAGCTAAAGAAGCCTCTAGCGAAAGTTTTTAACTGCAAACAAGTTATCAGAATCAAACAACCCAACAGATGCTTAATAAAAGTGGACAGTTTCCAGTTAATACCTCACACACAGTGAAACTAGCTAGAAAAATATACAGTAGACAAAGTGCTATAAATAACTCAAAAAAAATAAGCAAATAAAAAAACAGGATACTTAATGTTATATATTATATATCCAAGTTTGCTTAGTGTCCTTCCTTCGATTAGCTCAGTGTGAAATGGCAGAAACACTCACAAACTTAACTTCTTAGGTAACAAAAAGTTGAAACCTGGGACAACTTAAAAAAAAAAAAAGCTCAAAAGAACCAATGGGGTGCTTAGTCTAAGCTGGAGTCCAGGTGCCCTCAGTCAGCCAATGACCTTAACCAATTCTCTCTCACTGAAATGCCTGATGGCTTTGGCTATATCAAGATGTCCCTGAACATGTGCTCAGACACACAGCCTCCACAAACACTAGGCCCAAACACATGCCTGAATATGGACAATGGTACAAATATCCACACTGCTTAGAAACAAACTGCAGAAATGTTTCTCACAGCAGAAAAGCAGCAGTGAGCCTTTAAATGAAAGTTTTAAACAGCTGAAGGAGTCTCTAGAGAAAGCTTTTAACTGCAAACAAGTTATCAGAATCAAACAACCCAAAGATGCTTAATAAATGTGGGCAATTTCCAGTTAATACCTCACACACAGTGAAACTAGCTAGAAAAATATACAGTAGACAAAGTATATATAACTCGAAAAAATAAACAAAAAACGGGATACTTAATGTTATATATTATAGATCCGAGTTTGCTCAGTGTCCTTCCTTTAATTAGCTCTGTGTGAAATGGCAGAAACACTCACAAACTTAACTTCTTAGGTACCAGAAAGTAGAAACCTGAGACAACTTTAAAAAAAAGCTCAAAAGAAACAATGAGGTGCTTAGTCTAAGCTGTACTCCAGTTGACCTCAGTCAGCCAATGACCTTAAACAATTCTCTCTTACTGAAATTCCTGATGGCTTTGGCTAAATCAAGATGTCCCTGAACATGTGCTCAGACACACAGCCTCCACAAACACTAGGCCCAAAGATATGCCTGAATATGGGCAATGCTACAAATATCCACACTACTTAGAATCAAACTGCAGAAATATTTCTCACAGCAGAAATGCAGCAGTGAACCTTTAAATGAAAGTTTTAAACAGCTAAAGGAGCCTCTAGAGAAAGATTTTAACTGCAAACAAGTTATCAGAATCAAACTTTTTGATGTTAATGTGGCTACTACCAGGTTAGGAGACTGAATTTGTACTTAAAACTTAGACTTACTGCTCTGTCTACCTGGTTGGACTAAAAAACACGGCTGACACGAATTGTAGATTTGAGCGCTTTCGTTCGCAGCTTTATTGATGCTACATTGAACTTCTTCAGAAATCTACTCATACAGCATTCATAGTTAGTATATATAGTGCTTGGCTTGTTAGCCTTGGTCACATGGGGGCGTGTTTGAGGTTGAAGTTGTCGCATTGCTTTAAACTGAGACATGCTAACACCTTTAACACATTTAGCACATTTAACACTTTTAACACCTTTAACATAGTGAGGTGGGAGGCCTCGCATTGCTTCTATCTGTTCCATTTCAACACACATTTAATGTTCAGACTGCCATTCAGCTCTGGGGGGATGTCTGCCCTTAGGTTGATCTGCCATTTCAGCTCCTGAACTTCCAGGTGGGTACTGGAGGTTTGTGTGAAAGAGTGGACTTGTTCAAGGACTAGGAATAGGAATCTTGGGGGGGAATGGCAGGCGAGTGAGTGTCTGGCTAGAGCGTTGGTGGGGTCTTGCCTGCGGATTGCCTGCATGTGTTCCTTCATTCTGTCACTCAGTCTTCTGGTAGTCATTCCTATGTAGAATGCTATGCAGTGAGAGCATTTGCTCAGATATACTACATTGCTGCTGTTGCAGTTGTAGTGGTGTTTGAACCGAATGGGGGCGGTTCTGTTTGGGCTGCTTATATTAACAGATGTTTAATAAAAGTGGACGATTTCCAGGTAATACCTCACACACAGTGAAACTAGCTAGAAAAATATACAGTAGACAACGTGCTATAAATAACTAGAGAAAATAAACAAAAAAACAGGATACTTAATGTTATATATTACAGATCCGAGTTTGCTCAGTGTCCTTCCTTTGATTAGCTCAGTGTGAAATGGCAGAAACATTCAAAAACGTAACTTCTTAGGTAATGGAAAGTTGAAACTTGAGACAACTTTTAAAAAAAAAATTGCTCAAAAGAACCAATGAGGTGCTTAGTCTAAGCTGTAGTCCGGGTGACCTCAGTCACCCCAAGTAGACTCCAAAGAATTTTTCCTCAGGTGGATAGCAAATGCTGGAGGTGTGACAGGCAAGAAAGAGGTAGCTGGGATCATATTTTTTGGAGGTATGATGAGCTGGCAGACTTTTGGGATTCCCGGCAGACTGCTTTGTCAAAGATGCTGGGTGGGTGGATTGGACTAACTAGGAAGATGATTTTTTTTGAGTTATGCTACAGAATCGGAATTGCCTAGACATAGTAAAGCCTTGCCGAGTCTAATTATGGTGGCTGCCAAAAAAGCAATTACTAGAAAATGGAAATCAAAGTCTAGACCAACTTTACTAGAAGTAGTGAATATAGTAAGAGAGAGAAAAACAACTGGAATTGGGATCTTTAAAAAAGGGAAAGAGCAAACTACATAGAAGAAAATGGGAATTGTGGGAACAGTATATGCAGAGTAGGAACGAGGTTTAAGAGGCTGGGTTTGAATGAGCTATATAATGCTTAAGTGTTATAAGTGATTTATAATGTTTACAACTACAGTTGTTTCAATGGTGTCTGTGATGTAAACTGTTTGCAACTAAAGTGATATAATTTTGTATGTTTTTCATTTATATAAATGTAAGATTGCCTTTGTCATTTGTGGAAATTTAATAAAGATGTTGGGGAAAAAAGGTTTGTAATTCTGATATTCTTCTTGGTGAGGTAATTGCTACCAAGAATAAAGATTTCCAAGACAAAAATTTCATATCGCAAGTGGCAGCAGGCTCAAAAGGAGGTAGAGTCAAGGTTTGTAGGACCAGTGTCAAATTCCAAGGTTCAATCGGCTCTTTGAAAGGCGGTTTAATGTGAGACTCCCTTCAAGAAGGTTTTACAGAGGCAGTGAGATATTAAAGAGGAATCGTGGAAACCATTGTGAAAGTTTGAGATAGCTGCTAAGTGGACGCCTATAGTAGAAGATGACGCTCCTGAATGGAGTAGATTTGATAAATACTCCAAAACTGAACTAATCAAAGCTGAAAAGGGGTTTAGACCTTTTTCATGAAACCAAAACATGAATCTGTTCCATTTGCTAAGATAAATTTTCCTGGTGTATGGTTTATGGGAAGCCAAAAGAATCTTACGTACACGGAAAGATAGGTTATTTTGCCTGGCAATTACTGGAAGTGGAGGAAAAAAGGGGGACCAAGTGTTCCCTGAAAATGCCCTCCCACCCCATCAGGGATGCGTCCATGGTCACTATGGCATTGGATTGAAAGGGTGAGAAGGGGTGACTCCATAATTTCTTTTCTGGATTCATCCACCAATTCAAGTCTTGTTTGCAGCGGTTTGTTATGCGGATTGGAAAAGACATATGGTGTGTTAACAGGGACCACTGTGATGCCAGGAGCCATTGTAGTAGTCTCATGTGTAGTCTTGCCAGAGGAACTATAGTAATTGTCGCTGCCATTGATCCAAGCAGTTGAAGGACTGCATGAGCTGGAACTTTGTCCCAACAGAGTATCACTTGGAGCTGACATCTTAATCTTTGGAACCTGTGAAGTGGAAGGGCGACCAGGCAAGACCATGTGTCGAATGTCACACCTGTGAACTTTAGATTTTGAGTAGGTACCAGTTTTGACTTTTCTTCATTTATTGAGATCCCTAAAGATCTTGCTAGTTGTAGAGTGTAGTGCAAGGAAGAAGCAGTAGACACTTGGTAAGGGCAGTAAGGAGCCAATCGTCTCGATATGGAAAAACCCTGAATCCTTGCAGTCTCGAGTGTGCTGTTACCACTGCCATACATTTGGTGAACACTCTGGGGGCTGTGGAGAAACTAAAGGGCAGTGCTCGAAATTGGTAGTGATTGGCTCCCAGCCAGAAGTGGAGAAATCTCCTGGAGCATTTGTCATTTTTTATATGATAATACACCATCCTGGATATCTATTGAGCACATCCAGTCATTTTTTTCCAAGAACAGAAGGAAAGATTGAACCGAGACCATCCAGAGTTTTGTCTGTTTGATGAACTTGTTTAGGATGTTGAGGTCCAAAACTGGCCTCTGGTCCCCTGTCTTTTCTGGCACTAAAAAGAACCTTGAGTAAAATCCAGATTCTATTTGGTCTGGTGGGACAGTTTGGATGAGTATTTTTAGAAGCAGCTTTTGAATTTCCTGTGATGCTGCATCCCGTTGACTGGGTGGAATGTCAGGGATTTGCCTTTGCGGCCTCAGGTAAAGATCAAAAGGGATGTGGTAACTTCTGGTAATTACTGTCTGCAACCCAAGAATCTGTCATTATGGAATGCCAGGCTAGGTGGTCCAGAGAGAATCATCCCCCAACTGCTTCCAGAGGCAAGCAATCGGGTTGCTGTTCAGGAGCTCTGGTAGGGTTGCCTAGAGAAAAAATCTCTGGACCCCTGGTTATGTGGACCCCCTCTGCCTCAGGAAGAACATCTTCCTGAAAAGTTCCCCCCTCTGCCCTGGGGGGGGAATAACTCACCACGTGTGTCACGGAAAGGCCCATGGGATTTTCTGAACCACATCTTTCCACTTCTCTGATTCCTAGAGTAGGATAGTTGGGGAATGGAAAAATGCACACCCACAGCAGACAGGGTCTTGCCATCCTTTTCACACCTGGCTAATGTGTCTTTAACCTTAGGTCCGAAAAGAGTGGAAGTGTCAAATGGAGCATTGACGAAGAAAAATTTAAAAGGGTCCGCAAAGTCACACAAGCACATCCAGGTGTGACGTCTCATGACAACGCCTGCACCCGCTGCTCTGGCCATCCCTTTGATAGTATTAGAAATCACCAGCATGTATGAATTAGATATGGATTCCAGGATGGCAAGCTGTGAGGCAACTTTGTCTCATACCTCATCAGACACAGCTCCTGCTAAGGTTTCCAGAGAGTCCCATGATGAGGTCCCTCTGGAGACAGGTAAAGTGTAACAAGTAATTCAAAGACCGTATGGCAAATGTCAATGAAGCATACACCCATGTCCCCAGTCTGTCCATTGTCCAAGGCTCCCTGTTTGAAGGACGGACAGCAGAACTCTCCTCAGCGAGTTCTTTCCTAGTGGCCGCTGTGCCACCATCACTGCATTTACTGTCAAGCCTTTGGACCAACGGGGGTGATCCTCTGGAGGGGAGAGAATTTTGTCCAGTCTCCAGGGGATCAGGTCAACGGTGTCAAGACTCTTCCAGCCATGCTGCATGATGAGCTGGACTAATTCATCTGGAGGGAGGGTCACCCAGGAAGTAGAGGGTTGAGCACGTAAAGCCTGCAAGAATACAGATTCCTCAGAGAAAGGGTTGGTGGGCTTCCAGTCACCCTGCTGCTTTAAAATTTCTATTATGTCTCCAAAGGAGACATCCTCAGGGGGTAAACATGGGGACCCTTCCCCTCATCATAATCCATATCTTCACTAAGAGATTCCTCAGGGGAATCCACATGCTTCCTCTTGGACGATTTCTTATGAGGTGTCTCTTCATGGGGAATGTGTGCCCTGCAGAAGGTTATCTTGAAGTTCCCGTGCCCAATGTCCCAGCACAGTGGACTGTATCAGTTGCGGACCAGAGGACATGTAAATGTGGCATCCCAGCGCAGAAGAAACCAGCTGTGAACCTGCTGAGGTGAGTGCCCTCTCCATAACCTGGAAGGCAGGTCTGCCCAAAGAGGTATGGGAGCCCAGAACCGAGAAATACAACCTTGGGAAAAGGGTCACACCCCACTCTGATGAACCCACCCCCCAGGGAAGGAGCCACAAGAGAACTCGGAGCTGGCAAAGCCACCAGAACTGTAGACGGCACTGTAGAAAAAATGGATGCCGTATTAGGGGTTATGGTGCTGACAGTCCAGTCATGGTCTCGAGGGTGGGACAGCTCCGATTGAGTCACTGACCACAGGGTAGGCTCTGGAACCATGGTAAGATCTACCAGAGGAACCAAATGAGCTGGCACTGGGGTAGGAGTTGGCATCAAGGGCTCCAAAACCTGCGGGGAGGGTGAAAAATGAATATATGTTGGAGTCTGTTTAGAAAATTCCTCGGCTCTGGGTGGGAGGGAGGATTTAGATGGAGTTGGGATTCTTCTGGCCACCAGGAGCTGATCCACAAGTCTCACTACATTGCATTCTGAAAGGCTCCTGGTGGAAAGGGTTGACATCCCCAATGGAGATTCAGGACGATCACAAAATGGGCTAACCTGTTGTCCAAGAAATGGAGTGATAGAAGGGGAGTATCGGGTCTGAGTTAGAGTCTCGGCCTTCAGCACCATGGTCAGAAGACCAGAAGGTTGTTTTGGAGGTGGATAAGTGAATTGTATTGAAGAAGAGACTACTGTGGAAATGGTTGGTACCGTAGGTGTGGAAGTTATTATTGGCTCCACAGACAAGGACGTGCAGCACTATGGACAGAGTTTTAGGCTCCGGTGCTGAGATCAGTGCCAAAGTCAATTTTGCCTGTTTTGGTTTCGGTTCCACATGGACCTGGGCCTTAGTGGATTTTGTTTCCAGAGAATGAGGAGAAGATGACTCTGACTGACACCTCTTCTTTGATTCTTTTTTAGGAGGGGTTGAGACCTCTGCCTCAGATAAGGCCTGTGAGAAAGGGTTTTTTAGAAGACCCTTTAATATAAATTTATTCTTGTGCTGAGCTAAAGTGCAGGCACTAAAGCCCATACAGAGCTCGCATGGAGGTTGAAATTTTAAATGTTGTACTCCAAGACAATAAATGCAGGAAAGATGCCCATCAGAGTTAGACATCTTCCTGCTACATTTATCACACTGTTTGAAACCTGTTCTTCCCTTCTTATCTGCCATTCCAGTAGTCTATACTCCACAATATATAGTGTAAAACAGCAAGCTAAAAATACTAACACAATGAGTTGTACGATACACACACACACACAGTCAAGAAAGGAGAAGTTTTTTTTTTTTAAAATTACCAACGATGGTAATTAAAAGGAGGGAATACTAATGATGGCATTAGAAATTACCACAGAGGTAAGGGAGGGGTGTGTACCACCAATGGTACAAAGAAATACCCAAAAAAATGGTAAAAAGGGAGGAAAGGACTCACGCGCATTGAGAGAAACTATATCTAAGTTGAAACGATTTGATAAGAAAGAATTAGAAGGGAAAGAATTCCAAAGGTTGAAGAAATATTTTAGAAAAAACAAATCGCTTAGCTGGAGAGCTGGCCTGATGCATCTTGAAACTCTACACGGCAAACGAGATCTGAAGACATGATGACAGGGGCAACATGGGTATACCTAGCTCGAGAGATTTTTGGCGGGTGCAAGCTTGTTATAATGGTCAAGTCCATTCAGAGGACAGAATCGAGACCCATCTGTCATGAATGAATGAAGATTAGCATCAGATTTTTTTTTCTTCTTTGAGCTGGAATACAGGATCTGAACTGCCTAGACACAGTTTAATTCTCGTGGATTCCAAAGAAAGCAATTACTAGAAAATGGAAATCAAAATCTAAACCAGCTATACTTTACGTAGTGAATATTCCAAGAAAAATAAAAGAACAGGAAGTGCAATCTTTAGAAAAGGGTAAGAGTAAATTACATAGGGAAAATGGAAATATAGGAACAATACATGCAGAAAAATGTTTTGGAGGAGGAATGAAATTTAAGAGAAGACAGGAAGTGAATAATTTATGTAATGTTACTTATATTATACATTACATTTATTGTAATTCATCCTATAAAGTTTGTAAATGTGAACTTGTTAATATGGTTTGATTACTTTTATATAAATGAAAGTTTGCCAACATCACAAGTGATAATTCAATAAAGGTGTTTAAACAAAAGTTATGTACTCACCATAACATTCCATATGTGTTGTCTTTTTTCATTCTTCCTCAACAGTTGAGTTTGGATACGATCCTCAGAGCTGACTCGGCCACTTCTTCCAGATGATGGAATACTTGAACTCTTGAGCACCTCCCTTTACCCATAATGCCCCAGCCACCTAACATACCACAGATCTAGTTTGCTGTCCAATGAGTTACAAAGCAGTGGACATTAAGAAAATAATAGAAGCTGGAGCTCGAACAAGAAACAGAGGTTCCTCCAATACTCTTTGATCTCTCCAGGAGTAAAACAAGGAAGGGGTAGGTAAGTGGAAGTTGAGGAAGAATGAAAACAGACATCACAAATGGAATCTTATGATGAGAACATAATTTTTTTATCTGATGTTTTCATTTTTATTCATTCCTCAACAGTTGGGAAAAAGTCCCCAGCTACCTAAATCCTGGGAGGACTCTAAGGAAAGATATTTCCGAACACAGCTGAGACAAAGGCTGCTCGTCCCCTAGAGATCAGATTCAATTTGCAATGATCAGTAAAGATATAAGGATTAGCCTAAGTTGCAGCTGCACAAATATCATCCAAAGAACTTCTAGACAAAAAGGCTGATGAAGTCGCCATAGACCTCTTGGAATGGGCTCTTGGAAGTTTCGGTAAAGGAAAACCCACTTTCTGATAAAGAAAGGTAATGCAGTTAGTCAACCATTTGGTCAAATCACTTTAGATACTGGTTTGCCTAGTTTTGAATCAGAAAAGGAGACAAACAATTGTTCAGATTTTCTCAAATAGTTGGCTCTGTGAAGTTAGAAACATAGCCTGGACATCCAAAAGTTGTAAAAAGAAGTTATATACTCACCATAATGTTCCATCTGTGTTTTCCATTTTCATTCTTCCTGAACAACTGGGTTTGGATCCAACCCTAGGATACGACTTGGCTACTTTTTACAGCTCATGGCTACTGGAACTCTCAAACTCCTTCCTTACCCATAATGCTCTATTCCCCTAACATATCTCAGATCTTGTTTGCTGGCCTTATAGCTTCAGAGGAATATTAGAACACTAGTATGAGAAACAAATACAGGGAGTTCAAAAGAAGGAACATTGGTTCCCTTATAACCTTCTCATTTTTCCAGAGGTCATATACTAAATAGTAGGGGGTTGCTGGGAAGGGAGTAGACAAAGAATGAAAATCGACAACATAGATGGAATGTCATTGTGAGTACATAACTTCTTTATCTGATGTTGTCAGTTTTCATTCATTCCTCAACAACTGGGACAGAGTGCCCAGCTAACTGAATTTCTAAGAGGACTCTAAGGAAGGATATTCCTGAGCACTGTTGAGCCAAAGGCTGCTCTTCCCCTTGACACCAAATCTAATTTGTAATGAATAATAAAGGTATGAGGATTAGACCAAGTAGCAGCTGCACAGATATTGTCCATGGATGACCTTGATACAAATACTGATGATGTTGCCATGGACCTGGTTGAATGGGCTCTCAAAGGTTTTGGCAAAGATGAGCCCAATTTGTTATAAACAAAGGAAATGCAATCAGTAACCACTTGACTGAGTTACTTTTGCAACTGGTTTGCCTAATTTTGATTCTGCAAAAGAAACAAACAGTTTATCTGTTTTTCTGAAAAATTTTGTTCCATGCAAACAGAAATGTAACTGTCTGTGAATGTCCAACAAATGTAACATATATTCACCTTTGTTTGTGAAATTTGGGAAGAAAACTGGAAAATTAATGGACTGATTGATGTTGGATTTTTACACCACCTTAGAATGAAAGGAAAGATCATTTCATAGTGCTACCCTACTTCTATGGAATATTAAATAAGGAGGCTTAGAAGACATGGCTTGAAGTTCAGAAAGTCTTTGAGCAGAGGTTATAGCAAGGGAGGTTTCCATGTTAAAAACTTCAGTTCATATTTTGCTGCTGGTTCAAAGGGAGATTGAATCAAAGCTTGTAATACTAAATGTAAATCCCATGGTGGAGTTGGACCTTTAAAAGATGGTCTCAGAAAAAGGGTACCCGTTATAAAGGCCTTACAATTTTTGAGGAAGCTAAGGTGGAATTGTTAACTCCTATATGAATATTAGAAATGCCAGTAGTGGAACGTGAACAGTTGAGGAACTAGCCCCTTCATTAAAAATTGCTGCCAGAAAGTCAAGAACATTATGAGGTGATTTTGAAAAAGTGTCAGTGCCTAACAAATCTTTTCCATTTACTTCTGTAAATCTTCCTAGTGGAGGCTTTATGGGAAGATAAATGTATATGACAAACGGGAGGAGAGTCTAGGTTGTCCAGCTATCAATGAAAGTGGAGAAACCATGCAGTCAGCTTTAGGTTTGAGAAGTCCAGATGAATCGTGTCTGTTGGGTGAGACAGGAGGTCTGGAACTGGATCCAGAATTCACTGATGGTAAACTAGATGATGCCAAAGAAAGGGGAACTAAATTTGACAAGACCAATAAGGGGCAATGAGGATGACTTTGTTTTTCAATTGAGATGCTTTCTGAAGAAATTTGGGAATAAAGGGAGTTTGGGAATATGCATAGAGGAGACCAGGGGCCAATTGTGAAGGAGAGTGTCTCTTGGTGATTCCCCTGGTGGGGGATCAGGGAAAAGAACCTGCTGCACTTGTTGTTGAGGGGAGATGCAAAGATGTCACAGCAAGGTAGTCTCCATTGGTGAAATATCTCTTCCACAACTTTCATGTTGAGACCACCGAGAAATAACAAAATGGACCTGCTCAACTTGTCTTCCATCACATTGAATTTCCCTAGAATGTGCACTGTTATCAGAAATCGATTGGATGAGATCATCCACTGCCACACACTGAGCTTCTTGACTCAAGGGGTAAGATCTGGTTCCTCCTTGTTTGCTGATGTACCATACCAATGACATCTTGTCTGACTGAACTGCAATAGTCCTGAAAGGGAGAGAGTCTTGAAAGGCCTGCAATGTTAGTAATACTGATGTCATTTCCAGGACATTGATATATGAGTTGGCCCCTGCTGGGGACCATGTGCCTTGGGCATCTGTGGTCACTGTAGCTTTGGGCTGAGGGAGAATGAAGAGATGGCCTTGTAAAACCTGATCTGATCAAATCCACCACAAGAGGTACTTTTTGCATGACTGAGTTATCCTGATCTGAGTGGACATCGGTTGATGTAGAATGGACTACTGAGTTGCTAACATCCATTGAAGACTTCTCATATGGTACCTTGCAAGTGGAACTAGAACTATCACACAGACACTGACTGCAAGGTTTTTAGAATTAATTGAGCTGATAGAGAAGAATTTTGAATTATATTTTTGACTTGAAATTGAATAGTTTGTATCTTCGGTAAGAGAAGGAAGTCTGTTACCCATGCCATGCTGAAAAACGTCCCTAACATCTGTAATGGTTCTAAGTGAGATTTGTTGGCTTGATGGCAATTCCAAGATGACAGCAAATCAGGAGTACATATTCTTGAGCCTTTATCAAAGATGCCTGGTCAGAGTGGTTACGAGACAGTCATCCAAGTACAGAAACACCCGTAATCCTTACAGTCTCAAGTGAGCCGCTACTACAGCTATGCAATTGGTGAACATGGGGGGCTGTGGTGAGGCCAAAGGGCAAAATATTTCAGAGACCTGAGCACAAAGGTCGCTGAGGCACATACACACTTCCCAAATCTTTCCAACACCCTGGACTCCCTGTTAGGGGAATGGGCAGATGAACTCTGTTCTGCAAGTTGTATCTTTGTGGCCGATGCTACAACCATGATATCTACTGGGACTCCCTTGCTCCAAAACTCTCTTCCATTTGGTGGTGCCAAGATCCTGTCTGGTCTCTTGGGGATCGGCAGGAGGTACATGGGCCAGACCCAAAGGCTTCCAAGAATACTGATTCCTCTTGGGAAGGGTTATCGGTAGACAAACCACCCCTTTGCTTGAGGATTTAAAGGAGGTCACCAAAGGTGACATCATCGGGTGGTGAACCCTTTCCCCTTATCAAAATTGGTATCTTCAATGACCAACTCTTGAGAAAAGTCGAAGTACCTCATCTTGCACTTTCTCTTCCTAGGGACTTCTTTGTGGGAGGTTCTGGACAAGTACTGGAAGAAATAAATATTCCCTACTGGGTAGCCAGGAGACTTTGGACTGGCTGTTCCTGTAGAGCAGAGTGATGAGGCTAAAGACACAAAGACATGTGGGATCTTGATGGCAGATACAAGAAGGGCGTGGAACTGTTCATCCTCCAGAAGCACAGAACACCCTCCCCACCACCTAAAAGGCTAAGCACTCCAGGGAGAAGGAGGCTGATGGAGCTGAGAAGATATGCTTCCGGACCATTAGCTCCCTCTGACCAGAAGGTAATCCACCAGAGCAGATGTCAGGGCAGAGCCGTCCAATGCTGAAGCTCTAAGGGGCAGAGACGACTCCAACAACTTCAGAGTTGGCTCTAACACCTCAGATCTGACTACGACCCTTTGGCCCTGAGAGCCATCCAGCTCTGACATGCTCAGTGCCAGTGCACTCAGAGAAATGTATTGGAGCCGAAGATACAACAATCTTTGCATCAGACACAGAGGGTCCCAGAAAACTCAGATCCAAGGGCTCTGATACCACAGGTCAGATCAGAGAAGAAGCCGAGATTGGCAGTGTAGCACTAGTAAAGGTCTCCGGACCTGAAGGGGTAGGAGCCGAGAGAACTCCCACCTGAATCTGTGCCAAGAAAAACCTCCTCATCATTCTAGCCATGTCATCTTCTGTCAGGCTCCTAGAAGATTGAGACGATGAGGCAAGTGAGGGGGACCTGGAATGTTGGTATCTCTCTAAAAAAAACGGAATAGAACTCGGAACAGACCAGATCCAAAATGGAAGCATATCTTGTTCGAGGTAAATGCTTTGGATCTGAGGCTATTAGATCCAATGAAGCAAACCAGACATCTGACACCAATGGATTCAAAGATTTAGTTTTCGGATCTGACCTTTTTGAAATTTTTTAAGCAGGTTCCATTGTCAGATCAGAGGACAGAGTGGAGGATTCTGATAGACCCAATGGCCTTTTTCTGTGGTCCTTTTTGTCAGGCTTAGAGGGTTGAGCTCTAAATAGTGATTCTGAGAAGGTCCTAGGGCAAAGACTTTTTAGAATAGGTTTATTCTTATGGTCTACCAAAGCGCAGGGACTGAACACTTTGCAGATCTCACAATCAACTTTTAAATGAGCAGGGCCCACACAGCAGACATACAAATTGTACGCATCAGAAAGTGGAATCTAATGTCCACATTGTTTACATTTTTTTAAAGCCTGTAGGCTTTTCAACCATCTTACAAACTACTAAACAGAATACAGAAGAAACTTTTTTTTTTGTTAAGAAAAGTAAGAAGGAAAGAAAGAGGAGAAAAAATTGCCAACTATAGTAATCGAGTAGAAGGGGAAAGGAAAATACCAACAATGGTAATTAAGAAATACAATGAATTAGTGTAGAATAATGGAGGAGACATTCATACGTGTGTGTGTGTGTGTGTGTGTGTATGTATGTATGTATGTGTATGTATGTGTGTGTGTATATATATATATATATATATATATATATATATATATATATATATATATATATATATATATATATATATTATAAAAAGTGTACACACCCCTGTTAAAATGCCAGGTTTTTGTGTGATATAAAAAAATGAGACCACAATAAATCATTTCAAAACTTCTCCCACCTTTATTGTGACCTACAACCCGTACAATTCAATTGAAAAACAAATCTGTTAGGGGAAAAAATATAAAAAATAAATAAACATACAATAAGCTGGTTGCATAAGTGTGCACACCCTTAAACTAATACTTTGTTGTAGCACTTTTTGATTTAATTACAGCATTCAGTCTTCTTGGGTAGGGGTCTATCAGCATAGCACATCTTGACTTGGCAATATTTGCCCAGTCTTCCTTGCAAAACTGCTCTAAATCTGTCAAATTGTGAGGACATCTCTTGTGTACATCTCTCTTCAGGTCACCCAGCAGATTTTCTATTGGATTTATGTCTGGGCTCTGCCTGGGCCATTTCAACACTTTAATTTTCATCTGGTGAAGAGATTCTTTTGTTGATTTGGATGTATGCTTGGGTCATTGTTGTGCTGAAAGGTGAAATTCCTCTTAATCTTCAGCTTTCTAGCAGACACCTGAAAGTTTTGGATCAAAAGTGACTGGTATTTGGAAATTTTTATAATTCCCTCCACTTTGACTAAAGCCCCAGTTCCAGCTGAAGAAAAGCAACCCCAAAGCATGATACTGTCACCACCATGCTTCACCATGGGGATGGTGTTCTTTTGGTGATGCGAAGTGTTGTTTTTGCACCAAACTTACCTTTTGGAATTGTGACCAAAAAGTTCAACCTTGATCTTGTCAGACCATTACACATTTTCCCACATGCTTTTTGGAGTCGATGTATTGTTTTGCAAATTTTAGCCAGGCCTGGATGCTTTTCTGTGAAAGAAAAGGCTTCTTTCTTGCAACCCTACCCCATAGCACAGGGATATGGAGAATATGGGAGATGTTGTCACATGTAGTACATAACCAGTACTTGACAGAAATTCCTGCAGCTCCTTCAGTGTTGCTGTAGGTCTCTTGGCAGCCTCCCTAACAGGTTTTCGTTTTGTCTTTTCATCAATTTTGGAGGGACGTCCAGTTCTTTGCAATGTCACTGTTGTCCCATATTTTCTCCACTTTTTGATGATGGTCTTCACTGTGTTCCATGGTATATCCAATGCTGTAGAAATTTTTTTGTACCCTTCTTCTGACTGATACCTTTCAACAATGAGATCCCTTTGATGCTTTGTTAGCTCTCTGCGAACCATGGCTTTTGCTGTAGCAGGCAACTGCCAGGAAACTCCTACTAGGGCAGCTGAACTTTATTGGGGTTAATCAGAGTCTCTTTAATTGATGGCAGGTATGTACACCTAAGAAGACTGAATCTGAATCTTCTTCTTTCAGCTGCTCCCGTTAGGGGTTGCCACAGCAAATCAACCGTTTCCATTTCTTCCTCTCCTCTGCATCTTTCTCTGTCACACCAACCACCTGCATGTCCTCTCTCACCACATCCATAAACCTTATCTTAGGCCTCCCTCTTTTCCTGTTACCTAGCAGCTTCATCCTTAGCATATTTTTCCCAATATACTCTGCATCCCTCCTCAGCACATGTCCAAACCAACGTAATCTTGCCTCTCTGGCTTTGTCTCCAAACCTTCCAACCTGGGCTGACCCTCTAATATACTTATTCCTAATCCTGTCCATCCTCATCACACCCAGTGCAAATCTTAACATCTTCAACTCTGCCACGTAAAGCTCTGACTCCTGCCTTTTTGTCAATGCCACTGTCTCCAACCCATATAACATAGCTGTTCTCACTACCCTCTTGTAGACCTTCCCTTTCACTCTTACTGGTACTCGTCTGTCACAAATCACTCCTGACACTCTTCTCCACCCACTCCATCCTGCCTGTACTTTCTTCTTCACCTCTCTTCCACACTCACCATTACAATGAACTGTTGATCCCAAGTACTTAAACTCATCCACCTTCCCCACCTCTACTCCCTGCATCCTCACCATTCCTCTATCCTCCCTCTCATTCACACACATATATTCTGTCTTAGCCCTGCTGACCTTCATTCCTCTTCTCTCTAGAGCATATCTCCACTTCTCCAGAGTCTCCTCTACCTGTTCCCTACTCTCACTACAGATCACAATGTCATCTGCCAACATCATAGTCCACGGAGACTCCTGTCTGATCTCGTCTGTCAACCTGTCCATCACCATTGCAAATAAGAAAGGGCTTAGAGCAGATCCTTGATGTAATCCCACCTCCAACTTAAACACATCCATCACTCCCACCGCAGACCTCACCACTGTCACACTACCCTTGTACATATCCTATACCACTCTTACATACTTCTTTCACACTCCCGACTTCCTCATACAATACCACAACTCCTCTCTAGGCACCCTGTCATATGATTTCTCTAAATCCACAAAGACACAATGCAACTCCTTCTGACCTTCTCTGTACTTCTCCATCAACACTCTCAGAGCAAACATCGCATCTGTAGTGCTCTTTCCTGGCATGAAACCATACTGCTGATCACTAATCATCACCTCCCTTCTTAACCTAGCTTCCACTACTCTTTCCCATAACTTCATGCTGTGACTGCTCAGTTTAATCCCTCTGTAGTTACGACAGCTCTGCACATCACCCTTATTCTTAAAAATCGGTACCAAAACACTTTTTCTCCATTCTTCAGGCATCCTCTCACTTTCCAAGATTTCATTAAACAATCTAGTTAAAAACTCCACTGCCATTTCACCTAAACACCTCCATGCTTCTACAGGTATGTCATCTGGACCAACAGCCTTTCCGTTCTTCATCCTCTTCATAGCTATCCTTACTTCCTCCTTGCTAATCCACTGCATGTCATGATTTACTATCCGCACATCATCCAACCTTCTCTCCCTCTCATTCTCTTCATTCATCAACCCCTCAAAGTACTCTTTCCATCTGCTCAACACACTCTCCTTGCTTGTGAGTATGTTTCCCTCATTATCCTTTATCACCCTTACCTGCTGCACATCTTTACTAGCTCGGTCCCTCTGTCTAGCCAATTGGTATAGGTCCTTTTCTCCCTCCTTAGTGTCCAACCTTTTATACAACTCTTCATATGCCTTATCCTTAGCTTTCACCACCTCTCTCTTTGCCATGCACCTCATCTCCTTATACTCTTGTCTACTTTCTTCATCTCTTTGACAATCCCACTTCTTCGCCAACCTCTTTCTCTGTATACTTTCCTGTACGCCTTCATTCCACCACCAGGTCTCCTTGTCCTCCTTCCTCTTTTCAGATGTCACACCAAGCACCTTTCTAGCCATTTCTCTTACTAGTGCTGTTGTAGCTACCCAGCTATTTGGTAACTCTTAACTGCCACCCAGTGCCTGTCTTAACTCTTCCCTGAACATCACCTCACAATTACCCTTTTTCAATTTCCACCATTTGATCTTTGGTGCTGCCCTCACACTCATCCTCCTCTTCTTGATCACCAATGTCATCCTACAAACCACCATCCTATGCTGCCTAACTACACTTTCCCCTGCCACCACT